>NC_056743.1:1465492090-1465622090 GCF_019279795.1 Protopterus annectens
AGTGCACTGCACTGTGGCAAGATCTTGTTCGCCGGGTAAATGACATAGGCATGCATAACCGGACATATGAGCAGGTATGCCATCACTGCAGTGATTTAATCAGACATGTCCGGCAGCGTGCATCTGATATCCATAGGCAACAGCTTGCCACAGGTGGTGGTGCGCCCATACATCCCCCCCCTCACCAGAGTGGAGGAGATGCTCCTAAGCGTGGTGGCTCCTGGCCTACAGCAGCAGTAACATCATGCATGTGTCATCATGGAGGCCGGAGCTACCCAGCAGGACGACGTGGAGCATGCAGGTAATATGCCCTAGCTGTAGACTACTGTTACCTGTATTGTTAGAATATGGTTATGTGAGATGTGTACTGTGTGTTTAGCAGTTGTGCTGCTTCTCGTGTGCAATAGTGATATTTGGAATAGTATCTCCACACCTGTGACTGTTGACTGTTATCCCACTGTAGATTAGCACACTCACTCACAGCAGCAATGCCACAGTTGTGGCCACTGATAAACTGTGTCATATTCTTGTAGGTCCCTCTGGTGTGACAGCAGAGCAGATGGTACATGCTGGTGAGTGTGTTAACACTTTAATAATGGTAATGAAATGTGCATGTCATAGGTGATGTGTAGGCCATGTACACATAACACACCTACGCATAATGCATGCTGTCCATGTTTGCTGTGAGACATTAATCATCACATTAAAGTCAGTAGCTGCCTCAAGCACATACACTGCACAGTGCAGCAGACGCAAGTGTGGCAGCACTGTACTGCACCTTAGATATGCATAGTTGCTACAGCTGTACACAACAGAACACGTTTATCATATGCAGTGCATGAAAACATGCTATACTCATAGCAGTCATTGCTTTGCACCTCAATGTTGTGCGTGTGCAAACATATGCACCTATACACAATATGCATAGCATGTTGTGTGTGTGTTTACATATGCCAGTATACACAATATGCACAGCAGTTGCCATCCAAAGTGTCACATATATGTCCTGGAATGCTAGTGGGTGTATAGGTCACTTGCACACACTGGGTTGTGTCCATGTACAAATTGTGTTCCAGGGTGTAGCCAATCACTGAACGACACAGTTGCAACAAAGCCATGTATACTGCCATTACATTGGGCCGTCTACAGTAGCACTGTATGGTCTTGTGCAACACATATTCTGCATGCTGACACGTGTGTGGTGACTGTTTACCTTGTGATACTGTCACCCACCTTCACCCACTAAAGAGTATGTGTTGGATTACTGGTGTGTGTGTATGTGCTATAGTGAGGAGTGTATTACTGTGCATGTGTACATGTGTGCATGTGTTCATGTGTGCATGTGTGCATGTTTGCATGTGTTCATGTGTAGTCCGTGAAGTGTGTTTCCTGTCTTCTTCTCACAGGTGCTGAGTTAGGGCTGGCCGAATGCAGCAGGGAACCTGAAGCCACTGTCACAAATAGTGCTGATGATGAGACATGTATATTGACACAGGGAGGTTTGACAGGGTCTGTCATTGGTCCACCAATCGACAGTACACCGCGTTCAACCCCATCTATGCGCACACTCATACTGCCAATACATCCCTCAACACCAATGGCCATAGGCGAGGGACAGCATACAGTTGGCACTGACCAGGAGAGTGTGGTACCCATGGCACTTGCATACCCTCACAGCAGCCATAGCCATATTCCTGGAATGGTACCACATAGGCAGAGGTCCAGGGGTTCTTGGGGGAGCACTGCTAGTCGTATTGCCCCTGGCAGGTGTGCCCTCACTGGTCTCACGACATCCAGTATGTTCTGGGCTGTAATGCAGGCTCAGGCACGTATGGAACGGTACACCAGGCAGGGACTTAGGGCGCAGAGGGCACATTACACCGCTATCAATGACAGCATCCGTGACCTTGCCGGTGCCATCCAGACTTACACTGGGGTCATTGGTAGACATTAGGGGGAGACAATAGATGCCCTCCACAATATGTTATCCATGAGCCAGGACCGTGCAGGATGGTTGCGACGTCGACGTGGATGCATGCCAGCATCAGCAACAGCTGGCAGTGGTCGCAGATGGCCCCCGGGTCACAGCCACTCCCATAGTGGCAGTACCAGCCCCAGCAATGCTGGGGCTGGCCTGTCCATTGAACATCCCAGTAGACCACGTGCACGTGGCTCTGGCCATTCCCAGCAGGGACATGGGTCCAGTCATCCCACCTCTGCCTCTGAGGACAGTACCCTGTCAGGGTTGGTACCCGATACTTTCCATAGCAACCCTGCCAGGCACAGGTACTGTATCCGTGGCCAGAGACAGTAATCTGTATGGCCTAGCAGGTACAGTCTGTGGCTGTCCCACAAACTACTGTATATGGCAGCCACATGGTGGAGCTGTGTGCATGCAGACACACACACACATTAACCAAACAACTAGGGCTCACACATGCACACACACATTACATCATCATTGGCCCATGCTGTACTGTTGTCCCTCACACACACACACAGACATGTCAATTGGATGGGTCAATGTCAGGCTCTGGCAAACAACAAAACGCCTTGTGCATATGATGATACCTGTGTCGCCTCCTGTCATCTGCAACATTGATGGCGGAATAGGCTAATATGGTGCTGATGCACAGGGTGACACTGTAGCAGTGTAGCAATATTAGCAAGTTGTCTACAGGAAAGTGTAATGACATCCTTGTAGGTATATCTCAGCAGACATTATTCATCAAAGCTCTGATTGTCAATGTAGCATTGTTTACACCACTGTTAGGTCTGACTATGTATTGTCCACCCATGTGCCACTTGGCTGACGTGTAATGTGTTGCCAGCATGTGTTAGTGAGTGGACAGTATGTGTGTGATGTGTGCAGTACAGATTAGCAAGTGTACATCTGTGAACATGGTGTGTGCGCACTGACTGTATGTACTTGCATAGTAGAAACATGGGACATGTGGCATACCCTGTTGTACACATAGTGAACATGTCACAGTATCTTTCAATGGCCAGTATGCATTCTACTACAGTTATGTACTAACATGGGTAGACATGTGTGTATGACATGGGTAGACACCATGCTGTGGGTGATACTGTTAGTATCTGTCAATGATTTGTGGTCTGGTAGTATACATAATCTCAACAGCATGACTATAAGCAATCACTGGATGTTGTCCTGACAAATGACACACAGTCATAGGGAACTCAGTAACAGTTGTATCCTTCTGGTGCTACACTATAACACTAACCAGTGGTAATTACCGCCACCCATTCCAGTGTCCACACCTGTTTGGCATATAGCCCCCTTCGGTACATGCAAACACATTAGGGATGTGTCCATCCACATCTGGTAATGCATGCAGTGGCCTACAATCCATTCCCTGGATGGGACACATCCTACACAAGGGTATCATACAGACAGATGCCTGCCATGTGATACAAGCTGTATAACAGTAAGCTGACTATGGCATAGTCATCCACATGTACTATACTTCCTATCCCATCAGTACCACATTGGTGGTAGCCCTCAACATGTATGTTGGGTACCAATGTATACATACAGCCTCATGTTATGTCATGTGTCCCTTGGTGTCCACATATCCATAGGTATTGTGGAGTCCCAAGGTTTGTCACATGACACATTGGAGGCCTGGATGCATATACACAAGGCGGTTGTACACCTATAAAGACTGTCCATTATTGGCAGTCATGGTTGTGTATGAACATGCCTGACATATACCCCAGGCATATACCCTCACTCACACTACTGTAAAGTAACTGCAATGGGTGTGTGTGGCACAGATGACCTTGGCCATGGATCACGACAGTGGATGGGCCTGTCACATACATTCATATGTGACCTACGATCTGAGAAGCTGTGGCACAAACTGTCAATGACAACAAATGTAGTCATGTAGTATGCAGGCTTCACACCTATGTACTGATTAAGGGAACATGTACACATATATATTTGCAATGCATATACCTGATGTGTGCAATGCACTTACTGTTGTAATCATAATATGCCATAACATAGTAAAAAGCAAGGCACACACTGCATTGACCAATAGTGACACACACACACAGTCAGCACTCGTAGGATTCAAACCCCTACTTAACTAGGTTAGGATACTAGAGAGAGACGCATTAGCGCAGTGTGCTATTTGCTTTACTGGGTGGTTTCCCTTCTCCGTCTGTATTTCTAGGGTGCTGACATCATCAGTGTTTCCAAAGAGGTATGTACATCTGTAGTGTGTTTTCCCAGTCTTCAAAAAGGCCACTCCTTTCATAGAGAATTGCATACCCATACACACACCCCACATTTAGTCAGCGTTTGCAGGATTCAAATCCCTACCTACCTAGGCTATGACACTACAGAGAGATGCATTAGTGCAGCACGCTATTTGATTTCTTGGGTGGTTTCTCTTCTCTGTCTATATTTCTAGGTTGCTGACATCATCAGTATTTCCAGAGAGGAATGTACATCTGTTGTGTGTTTTCCCAGTCTTCAAAAAGGCCACTCCTTTCATAGAGAATTGCACACACATCCCCCACACACAAACAGTCAGTGTTTGCAGGATTCAAACCCCTACCTAACTAGGTTATGATACTACATAGATGATGAATTAGCACGGTGTGCTATTTGCTTTACTGGGTGGTTTCCCTTCTCCGTCTGTATTTCTAGGGTTCTGACATCATCAGTCTTTCCAAAGAGGAATGTACATCTGTAGTGTGTTTTCCCAGTCTTTAAAATGGCCACTCCTTTCATAGAGAATTGCACACACATCCCCCAGACACAAACAGTCAGTGTTTGCAGGATTCAAACCCCTACCTAACTAGGTTATGATACTAGAGAGAGACACATTAGCACAGCGCGCTATTTGCTTTACTGGGTGGTTTCCCTTCTCTGTCTGTATTTCTAGGGTGCTGACATCATCAGACTGGACATGGTAATGTGTGTACACTTTGTTTTATGCCATTCCAGGAATGGTCCATGTGGGTCGTCAGGTGTCAACAGCAGGAAGAGGAACTCATAATCCTTACCTTGTGTGATCTATCTGTGGACACATCAACATTCCTTCATATGTCAACACATATTTATGCACAGCTTGTTGGTTTTGTGGCTACTACATGTGTCTGGGATGTTGATAAAGGGCTATTCAAAGTGTATGTGAGACATGTGTAGCTGTGTTCAGTGATGTATGTCCTGTGTGGCTGCCTTGCAAACAGTCTAGCATGTTTGGGAACCATGATCTGCACATGAACATACCACGGTTAGTAGGGATGTGTGTATGTCAGCTTCCAATAGCTTGGTTTATGACTTCAACCATGATGGACTCCATGGCTTACAGATCATACTTTATAGGCATACTGGACTGTACATCCCTTGGTGTGTTGTGCACCAACACTTGTGTGGAGTGCCATATGTTGCTGTAACACATTCAATGGTTCCACATCCTGTGTAGGGGGGGAGGTTCAGCTGACTGTTCAGGTGCAGGATCTGTTTGTTCTGTAGTTTATGCATGACACATATTGGTAATCAATGTAGTCCACTTGATGCCATGCTTTTAGCATTATGGGTAGCTGTTCATCCATTCTACATGTGATATCTCCTGGTATAATGATATGGACTATCGTCGGTAGGAGGTGGGTATGCATATATGGGCCTGTCTGTCAGGATGTTGACATCGTCAGTCAGGTACAGCTGGCCCTGACTCCTAACATATATGTGTGTACATTGCTATATATGACATAGCTGTCGGAGGTGTCATGATTCAGTCTGGACTCCTTCTCAGCTACTCTTTACAGAACACCAACAAACCTGAGCACTAATCCCTGATATACTCCTTTACACACTTAACACCCTACTGATCCTTTGTCATCTGGCTACAGAGTATGTCATGATGATATCCCGGCATGTCTAGGGGTCGGCTTTGTGTGCACTCTCCAGTCCAGCAGGTGAATATTGTGATGTAAACACAATGTCACGTCTGCCTCATGTACACAGACAAGACTCTCCTCCTCACAACAAACCCAGATATATGTGTGAGATGCACCTATAGAGACACACAGGGTGCTGAACTCTCTCAACCCATGATTGGCATAGTCTATCAGGTGGTGAAGATAACCACACACACACACCACATATCAGTCTCACATATCCTCTGGTGACAGCACTCAAACCACATTATCACACATACACATACTCGGATGCTGTAAATGAACTCTGCCTAAGCAGCAGAGACCTCCACATCAGACACACACACAACTGCTACCCCACTAAAATTCCCACATCTCACATAGTTCACAATGTCAGGGTGCCACACAGTCACTTGCCTTCGGGCTACACAACACACATAATACAGTTGTGATAGGCGACACTTATTGTCAGACACACTGACGTACCACTCACCAACCCATACAAGTGAATAGTCCCTTTGTGCTGTCTGTCATGTGTCAGGATCTGCCACATAACACATGCAGTCAGGTCACTACAAAGCAAGTACAGGACTGGCACCATCATTGTCCATGCTGGTGTGTAAAACCTCAGATGTTACTCCCTGGACCACATGACATGGTACATGGAGAAACAGTGTCATGATTTAGCCCAGGCCAGTATGACCCTGACCTTGTCTAGCATCTTACACCCACCAAGTATGATGTCATAGTATACAGACAAACATATCATGTTTAACACTTGGCTAACAGATTGGTGTCATTCATAGGGGATACAGTGTCTGTCAGCCTGTGGTGACATGCTCAACATGCCACATAGCTTCACTATGGACAGCTTGCACCTGTCACCCTTGGACCTTTGAATGCTGGCTAAGGCTCTTGCTACCACCATAGTGCATTTGTTGAGCAGGGCTCAAAAGAAAAAAACACCTACATAGACATTACAGGTCATATTGCGGCCACTCAGGACTCCCTCAGTATGGGGGATAGCAATATATGTGCACTAACAGATGTCTAGTTCAGGGTCACATATGCACACCAGCACTACCAGGTTATGTTTCATACCATGCTTTCTGACCACAGGACTTGGAACAGACAACACAACTAGGGGGTGTATCCATATACATCACAGATACACACACCTCCGGGTTAGTGGTACAGCACTAAGCATCACAGACCATACATATACAACTACCATTGTTCAAAGCTGCCTTTCAGTTTGTTGCCTACTACAGACCACCCTCCCATACTCAGGAACTACACTCGGCTTTCCTGGAAACAGTGGGGGATATGATGGTTTCCACAGACACCATTATATTGGATGACATCAAATACATGAATATTGACTGGAGATACTACTCAAGCCGCAACAACCTCGCCCTACAGTCGCTACAATTTGTACATTCATATGCTATGGCACAACCAGTCACCACAGCCACAAGGGGGAATACATATAGGACATGATCATCACCGACATGGGGAAACTGTTACACACCAGCAATATACCCCTCATTCGTAAGTTCGGAACATACAGCTATCTCAGTGGAAATACATATGCACTCACAGACCCATCTTGTGTAATCTTGGTGAACTTCTGATGAGCCAACGTCTCACTTCACCAAAGCAAGGTGGTATCCTTCAGAGACCTTGAGACAGTGTGAAATACAGCTCCGACTGCTGAATCCTTTACATACACATTCTATGGACTCCTAGTGGACTGCATGGATTGTGCTACCCCAAATAACAACAAGACTCACTCCTCCAATAGCAGGGGACCTGTCTGGTAGACACCAGCCATTAATGAGCTGTACAATGTCAGGAGGAAGCTACTACATGATAGAGCACAATCCCAGATGGGGAAAGCATCTGTGATCTGTTCTAGCAGACAGCTATGATCACTCATGTACTTATCTAAGGTCTTCTTCTCACGGACAATTGCACCAGACAAGTAGGACTATCACAAGGCCTTCATCTGTTATGTCAGGAACCTGGGTGGACACTCACTGATATGCTGTGAGTTACTGCATACTGACAACACTTACCCTGAACCCACTGGCATAGCCAACATCCTGGCAAACAGGTTCAGTGCAGATGTCTCCCCCCATCCCCCCTAGGGAGCAACTACCCATCCCAACAGAGTGTAACCTCCCTGACACCACACAGTAACAGGTGAGTGCTGCCCTCCCCAAAGCATACATTACAGCATCAATGTGACCAGTTGGTGTCCCGGCCTGCATCTTACACGAGCTTCATGACAGACATAACCCTCACATTACATCACTGTGCAATATTGGAGTAAATACAGGATATGTACCCACGGAATGGCATACAGCAACAGTGTTCCCACTCCACATAGTTGGCGCCAGAATGGAACACAGACAATATTGCCCTATAAGCCTAACTATTCTGTTATGCAAAGCTATGGAGTGTATTGTCATGGGACTCTTACACATAGACAGCAGGAAACTACAGACACTGTGTCCTACTCATTTCAGCATTGTTGTGGGCAGATCTTGCCCCTTGAACATGTTTGTATTCTTTTGACAGTTAACAGGTCCATCAACATAGAGACAGTTGTACACGCATCCTACCTGAAGCTTGCTAAACCCTTCCACACAATAACCCACTGGGCCATTATGCAATGGCTCACCAGCATCGATATGGACACATATCTCTCATGATGGATTGCTACCTGGATCAGGGATAGCACCCACATGGTCAGAATTGCAGGTGCCATGTCTGACTATACACCAGTTACATGTGGCATCCCACATGGCTCAGTCCTGGGACCTCTCATGTTCAGTATATATTTGTCTGATGTACAGGCTACCACAGGGGGAATATGGCTGACCTTGTTCACACTTGACTGAAAACTGGGTGCCATGATCACCTCTCCAGCTGCCACATGCATACTCCAACAGGGTCTCTCAGAGATGGATAACTGGTGCCTGAGCCATGGCCTACAGCTAAATGCCATTAGATGCATAGTCATCCCCTTTGGGAATAACAACATGCCCACACATTAACACATAGGTAGTACTCCATTACATATGGTAGGTGTTGTTAGGTGATTGGGGACATGACTTGTTCGTACTGTCACCTTTGACATTCACGTTGCCACAGTGGTTGGACAGACCTTCTATATAAGCAACCTTATCCCATATGGTTTCACATCTAGATCAAGTGATGTCATTGTGCCCCTATACTAATAACAACCGTGCTTGGTTACAATGCCACCTTTGGGATGTACCTTACCCAACACCTGCAGCAACTGTACTGGCCACAGATACCCAAGCAACAGCCAACCCTCAACAATATCCATGAATCACATATCTCACAAAATCAGTGTGCCTCACAGTCACAGCCCTTAAGGCCAAACAACACAGCAAATAAGGTTGTTATAGGGGACTCTATTGTCCAGCACATTGTCATCCCGCTCAACTGACTGAACAAGGAGAAGGTCACTGTAAGCTGCCTATCAGGTGGCAGGATCCACCACATAATGCAAGCACTCAGGTCACTTCAAAGCAGGTACAAGTATGACTCTGTCATTGTCCATGCAGGTCTGAATGACATGAGATGTACCTCCCTGGACTACAAGACATGAGACATAGAGCAGCTCTCTGATCATGTAGCCCAGGCTGGTATGACCCTGACCTTGGGTAGCATCTTGCCCTCACCAAGAATGATGCCAGATTATACAGACAAAATGGTCAGTGTAAACAATTGTCTAAAGTATTGGTGTCATTCAATGGGGATCCAGTGTCTGTCAGCCTGGGATGACAGGCCTAACAATCCACGTTGCTTCGCTAGGGATGGCTTGCACCTGTCACCCTTAGGCTTTTGTATACTGGTCATGCCTCTTGCCACCCCCATAGTGCATTTTTTAGGCGAGGTTCAAAGGACATACACACCTCCATTCACAACCTAAGGATACAAAATCTAGAGGTAATGCGACTCAGTGCCAGACGTCTACACCTCAAGATGCACGCACTTGAGGCTCTCCTCAGTATGGAGAATATTGATATCTGTGCAGTAACAGAAACCTGGTTCAGGGCTCCTGAGATCACCCCAGCACTACCAGGTTATAACTCATACCATGCGTTTCACACACAAAACTCGGACCGAAGCACAAAAGGAAGGGTAGTATCTATATTCATCAAAGATACCTACACCTCCAGGTTAGTGGCACTGCATGAAGCATCAGAAACCATCCATGTGCAACTAACAGCAGGCCAAACTGTATTTCAGTTTGTAGCCTGCTACAGAATACCCTCCCTATTACAGGAACCCTACTTGGCATTCCTGACAACACTGGAGAATATCAAGGTCTCTCCTACAACTATGCTATTGGGTGACTTCAACTACCCAGACATTGACTGCAACAACTACTCATGCCCAAACACACTCACCCAATGGTTCCTTGAAGTTATAAACTGTAATGCGATGGAACAACTGGTCACCACTCCCACAAGAGGGAACAACATACTGGAACTGGTCATCAGCAACATGGGGACTCTATATTCCACACCAGAGGTAAACCCCTCATTGGTAAGATCAGACCATTAACAAATTTCCATGGACATCAATATCCTGTCCCCACCCCCAGCCAAGGAAATCACTGTATAGAATTTCTCAAATGCCAGCTTTGCACTTCTCAAGACTGAGGTGGAATCCTTCAAAGCCCACAGGCCAGAGGATAACAGGCCAATCCACAGAATCCTTCACAAATGCATTCTATGAGCACCTGCAGGAATGCATGGATCATGCTATCCCAAATAAAATGAAGCCTCACTCCTCCAAAAACAGGAGACCTGTTTGGTGGACCATGGCCATAAATAAGCTATACAACAGAAGGAGGAAGCTACTACATGACAGAGCAAAATCCCAAAAATGGAAGCCATCTCTGATCAGTATTAGCAAGAAACTTCAATACCTCATAAAATCATCAAAGGCCAGTTTCCAAAGGGAAATTGCCCTAGACACTAAAGATAATCACAGGTCCTTCTTTAGTTATGTCCATAATATGAGTGGAAACTCCCAGATTTGCTCTGAATTGTTGCATAACAGCACAAAATATACCGAAACTACAGACAGCCAACATCCTGGCAGACAGACTCAGCACAAACCTCTCACTCCCTTCACCCACAAAGGAACAAATGCCTATCCCAACTGAATGTAACCTCCCTGACATCACAGATGCACAGGTGAAAGCTGCCCTCACCAAAGCAGAAAACACAGCAGCTATGGGACATGACGGTATCCCAGGCTGTGTCTTACACAAGCTTCAAGAAGAACTGAACCCTCACATACAGTGGTTCCACTCCACAAAGGTGGTGCCACAACAGACCCTGGGAACTATCGCCCCATATGCCTGACTAGTCTGGTCTGTACAGCTATGGAGCGTATTATGATGGAACTCAAAAACAAAGACATTGGGAGCCTCCAGACACTGGACCCTACCAAATTTGGCTTTGTTAAGGGCAGATCTTGCCTCTTAAACCTAGTTGATTTCTTTGAAACAGTTACCAAAGCTATGGATGAGGGCAAGGTAGTCCACACAGCCTACCTGGACCTCGCAAAAATGTTCAACAGAATACCCCACTCAGATATCAAACATAAGCTTAACAGCTTAAATATCAACCCCTATATCACAAGATGGGTTGCAAACTGGCTCAGGGATAGAACCCACATTGTCAGAATTGCAGGTGCCATGTCCAAATACAAACCAATTACAAGTGGCATTCCACAGGGCTCAGTTCTGGGGCCTCTCTGGTTCGGTATATACTTCTCTGAGGTTCAGGCTAACATGGGGGCATTATGGCTGACAAGGTTCACAGATTCCTGCAAACTGGGGGACATAATTGACTCTCCAGCTAACACAAGCATCCTCCAGAAGGGTCTCACAGAGATGGATGTTTGCTGCCAGAGCCACAAGCTCGAGCTACATGCTAAAAAGTGCATAGTCATCCCCTTTGTGAAAAACAAGGTGCTCACAAATTACAATATAAGTGGTAATCCATTAAGTACAGAAGTAGTAACTTGAGATTTGTGGACCAATGTACATAGTAATCTCTCCTTTGATAATCACATTGACAAAGTGGTTACAAACACCTTCTATATATGCCACCTTATCACGAACGGGTTCGCATCTACATCAAGTGAGGTCATTGTGCCCCTCTACTCATCAGTCATCAGCACCATGCTTGAATACAATGGCCCTTTTGGGATGTACCTTACCCGACACCTGCAGCACCTGGAGAGACCCAAAAGTACCTCTCCAAGAGGGTCATGAGCTACAAACAGATGTCATATGCAGCTCAACTAAGGAAACTCCAGCTCTACTCAGTTGCTTACCACCTACTCAGAGGCAATCTATGCCTGACATACAAAGCCATGTCAAAGCCCAAATTAATGGACATGCTCCACCTCAAAAATCCAAGTCCCTTAGAGATACACGCTCTAGGGACTTAAACCTCAGCACAGGAATAAAAAGGACATGCTGGAGGGACAGATTCATTTCCCAGAGGCTCCCCTCACTCTGGAATAGAATCCCAATTCATATTAGACATAGCCCCTCGTTGACCCTCTTCAAGCCAAATCTGGACACATGGATGGGAAATCGAAAATTCACCCCTGGGATCTCTTCTGTGTCCCTGCTAGACAGAGGCACAGTAGCCTAAATGTTCATGGGCTATCTTGTTTGACCTACTATTCACTGGCACAGTGTAGTACTCTGACAGGGCTGCAAAAGCCAAACACACTGTGGCTAGGCTTGTACATACCTTAGGGCAGATAGCCTACTATTGACTTCTGAACCTATGCTTCTGCTTGGGATGCACAATATTTACTGCTGATACTGTTTGCAGATCTTTATCGTCTTTGCTTTCCTAGTTTCTATGAACAACTTAGGTATCTGTGGAACATGTTTGATCATGACAGGGTTCCACTATATTATATAAGTGTCTGTTGTCATGTAACTGTGTGCACTGGGCGGATTGCTGGATAGTGAGAAGTTCCTGGGTTAACACATGCAACTGCCAGATGTGTGGCCCACTGCTGTAGTCAGACATGGCCTAAGTGTGTGAGCATGCCCAGTTCAGGCTTTCCATGTTTTGTTGCCTGACATATGTCTCATTTATTCAAGTGTGACCTTTCAGTATGTTGCAATCTGAAGTCCACTACATTTGTGGATGTGTGCAAACATGACCGATATTAACATTTATACTGTGAGTGTTGGAAGTCAAGCTCTGTTCTTACTGTAGGACTCAACAGGGATTATGCTGTGCCTGCAGGGTTTCCATGAGATACTTTGCATAGACTTATCAACATTCCTTCATACTGGCTGAACAGTGCAATGCTATCATGGTTTAGTGATTCAGTACTTTAACTATGGTGCACAGTATCCTGGGTTTGAGGCCCATCACTGCTTCCATACTGAGCAGACCAGACTGCTTAAGGGCCAGTTAAGCAAATATGAGCATGTTGGCTTTTATTTTGCTATGCCCTACTTAGACCAGGCTTATCCGACATTGCTGTATATTCACCAACTTTGCTGGACATTGCCCAATATTACTCGACACTGACCACAGTTGTACTAGTTGGTGTGTGTATTCTGTTTGCATATACTACATGGTGGTAAATGCTGTTTAGCACTACCTTAAATTGCTTGACACATGGCAATCATGCCTCAGGTGGTGCTGCAGGGCTGCCTATGTCGGATGTACACACTACACTCCCTGTACATGTTTGAAGCAGGTAGTGTCAACTTAGGCATCCCTTTTACTATATGTGCTGGTCAGAGAGAGGTATAATTTCCAGGGTTCCTACTGAGCCAGTGTATGTGCTATGTGTTGCCTCTTTGCCAAGGCCAAAGCATACTGGGCATGCCTCCTTCTGCCTACTGGGGCAGGCTCAGGTTGTTCCTCCTCCGAGTCATGCTCTGCCTGTGATGACCTTGGCAATGGTGTGGGGCTGTTTGGGCCAGGCTTATGCTGGTCCTGCTGAAGCTGTTTTTGCAGGATCATATTATGTAGCATAGCACATACCATAACAATTTGGGTACATGTAGTTGGAGTGTACTGTAAGGCTCCACCAGATGTGTCCAGGCACGGGAACCGTGACTTGAGCAGCCCAAACACATGCTTGATTACATTTCATGTTTGTGCGTGTGCCTCATTATGGCGTTCCTGTTCAGGTGTGTGTGCATTTCTGATGGGTGTCATCAGCCACGGCTCCAGTGCATAGCCAGCATCCCCCACTAGGTGACCATGTGGGATGTCCCCATTGGCAAATGTCTGGTACAGCTGCGTCAGATGCCAGATATGGGAATCATGGTAGCTTCCAGGGCAGCCAGCACACACATTCAGTATTATGTCCTGGGCATCACACATGACCTGGCAGTTGATGGAGGGGAAGCCCTTGCTGATGAAGTAGACCCTACCCCGCTCACCGGCTGGTGCTTTGATGCATATGTGCATGCAGTCTATTGCACCCACTACTTCAGGGTATTCTGCTATTTGCTGGAAGAGACACATATTGCTGGCCAATACCTCACTGGAATTGGGGAAATATACATGATCACCAACATGTGCTGACATGGCATCCAGAAACTGGTGCAGTACCCTGGATGCTGATGCCTGTGATATCCTCATCATATCACCAGTTGGTCTCTGGAAGGTACCTGTTGCTAGTATTCGTAGGCCAACACATACCTTGGTTTCCACTGGAATGGGTTCCCCTCTGTTGGTTCTGTGTGTGAGGCATGGCCTGCACAGCTCAACAATTTTCTGCATGAGGTCTCTGTCCACTCTATAGTGCTCCACTATCTCCAGCTCATGTAGCCCCTGGTAGGTTACCCTGGGCCTGTACACTCTTCTCCGTCTCCTCACTGGGGGTTGGTTGGCAGCATTCCCATTGTCACCACCATCAGCATGTTGCATATGTCGGTTTATGACAGCAATGGCAGCCCCTAACATTTCTTTGTCTCAGTTAAGCCTTTTCAGTATTCACTTCTCTTCACTTACTGCAGTGCTGCAGAGTCTCTGAGCAATACACGGTGAAAAGTTGTTTGCAGAGTTTTAAGTGCTGGTCTGGGCTGGGCTGGTTTACTGCCTGTGTAATTGCCTGATTCTGATTATTTCCACCTGCTAGCTCTGCTGACTCTCTCTGGTTAACTTTCTACTGTTTCTTATGCTTCCTTTTCCCCTTCCATTTCCTCAGGGGGCAGCTCTGGGCACACTAGCGCAGACACGCGTACACATGCTAACATGCACGCACACAGGCTTAGACTGACTTACACTAGCTAATTCCTGCATAAACACGCACACATGAGCGCAGAGGCACTTACAAGACTTTAAACTGACTTATATATGTTTACTCCGGCTTAAACGCACGCACTGATGCTTCCACACGCGCACACTGTCTTACTCGGGTTTACAGGCGCGCACACACACGCATACACGTTGCAAGCATTTTTACAAGAAACTTTGGTGATACCCACAGTGTGCACCTTTTATTTCTTGACTTTAGCTAGGATACATGATGACACACCTTTTCCAGTGATGAGCAACTGACAGCTAACACATGACACTCTGCTCCAATGACATTATCTTCTTTCATACATACCCCCTCCTGATGTCACCTATATCCTACTCTGTTACTCTCCTTATCCTAGTCTTACACTCCACTGACTGTGCTCATTTGCTATGTAGACTTGGGATTCACTATCCTTACCCTCATTTGCATAGGATTGCCTACTAATGCTTGGTTACATCTCTTAGACTGGGTTCTCCCCTTAGCAACCCCTACTATGGTAGCCATGTTGTCTTCAGCCTGCCATTGCCTTGCATTGTACAATACAAATCCCCATAAAATCCACATTTGTGGTTTTTAATTTTTATTTTTCTGGTTTTTAGAGCGCAGCCCGTTTGCGCAACGCTGCGCTACGCTTAAACATGGAAAATCGGGGAAAAAAATTAAATTACTTTTTTTCATTTTGCATCGGGTAACATTGCCAATGGCCGTATATTTGGCCATTGGCATACTTCCTCTACTGGATGCAACCTTTATTTGGAGCTGTCATGGCTCCGTTTTGCTATTTGCATAACGGTACTCAGTTGTCAACTGAGTACATTTCTGCAGATAACACTACTCTTACTCGGACAGGTTCGGGTTTCCTGGATCGCAAATCTACCTCATTTGCATGCCTTTCAGCTGCAATTGAGGTAATTTGCATGTCCCGGCCCTGTACGTGTAAGAGCTGTTTTAGGAGCTCTCTTACACGCCCCTACAGGCTGTTCCTGGATCGCTCAATCGACATGATGGCTGCATGGAGTCTTACTCTACTCTTAGACTCTGTGCAAGCCATCGTGAATCGGGCCCAGTGTCTTACTTTTTTCATCAGTTTTATCAGTATGTCATCATTTTGTCTGCATGTCTGATCCCACACTGATAGATTATAAACCATGTTTATAAGGTCTTTCAAACCTTCACTGGTGTTAATGAATATGAACCAAAAGTCTAAGGAATCTGCACATTGTTAATTTCATGTTAATTGTACACAATCATGAATTTTGGTGATCAAGATATATTTGTCAGAAACCATTTTAGTACATTTTTTCCCTCAATTTGCCATGTTTTGTCATTTTGATTAATTTCAGAGGATTTGAAATGCAAACCCTTTTAGCCTACACCAGATATAAAAACTTCCCATGATAATGTTTACAAGGCTTATATTCATTTCTTAGTCTATTCTAAAGGAAAGGTATATTTGTGTTTCAAAATATTTTGTCCATTAAAGAAAATTATAACTAAAATAGAAAACCATTCCTAGCTGATTTAAAATGGCTCCCTACTGAAATGTCATCACCTGAAATGCCAAATGCTAATACTCGGAAAAAATAGATTGAAAATGCAGAAGAGCAAATCATGAACATCACTTTTCTTTTTCAAATTAATTTTTGCAAGAGGGTAAGGCACCTTCATCCCCCCCCCCAATGGGGAAGTAAGCTCTGCATACCCCCTGAACATATATATACTAACTCCAAGATCACCATTCCTTGGAGAACAGGGAATATTCTGAGAAATGACCATCTCAAACTTTTGTATATGTAAGCCCAAGTTTTCTGCCATTGGATCTACATGTTTCAGGACTTGCTCTATAGGGTCTTGATATTTCATATGGTTACTATATAAAATACAGTTTTAATGTATAATTAAAATACATAAACCCAGGCATTAGGAATCATATTATTTGCATTTTAAGTGTTTTTGTTCTCCATTCATTAAAACAGAATTACATGAAAAATAAAGCACAAAGCAATGACCCAGGAAGAAGAAAAGGAAAATCTGTAGGTATTCTTAAAATATTTAGTTATGCTGTCAATGTAATGAACATTGACACAGATATAGCTAGATAAATAGATAGAGAAACATTGATATAGGTATAGATAGAGCGCTAGATAGGTATAGTTTTGTTTTTTTTCCGATTTGTGACCTGCGTCACATGACTTGAGAAAGTGCTTTGAATGGAAGTAGTTATGGCTTTGTGTACAGTTTCTCATGAAGTTCTGATTTGACGACTAAAGAACAAAAGCACTTAAACTGCTAATAATACATTACCTGGTGGCTGACTTTTGTACTTATTTGCTTGAAAACTATAAATCGTGTCTTCTTATTTTGGTACCATCAGACAAAATTATACCAGATCGCTGTTAATAAAAGAAAGTGCTGCTTTAGTGCTGGTTACTTGTGTTTTCTATAAAATTATATTTTTATCTAGAAACACCATCCTCAACATCCTATAAACATTTTAAAAATAACACAAAGTACACTTCTGAAAGTCACATTTATCATTAGGCTCCCTAGCAGGAAATTGTAGCACTCACTCCCCCTTCATCATCAAGGGTGATTTTTAAAGCCTACATTTTGTACTGGTTGTGTGAGCCTTCAGTTTATATACCTTTACTAATACCACAAATCTAATAAACAAAACAATATGCAATGTTTTATAAAGCATTTCAAAAATGCATGCTTATACATATTAACTTTGCCTACTTTGTGTTCTTGATGGTTGATGCATCTTTGTTGGGTGTTGAAACATGTTTTCTCAGTGTGTGAATTGTTATGGTAAATAGAATCACGTTCACCTGAAATGAATAACAAAGGTGTAGCCACTATGATTAGGTTTACAATACATAATCTAAAATATGGAGGAGCATTTTACAACAAAAATATACAGTTTCATGTAAACAATATTATATTTTAGATCACGATAATTCACATATGATCACTGATGTTCCTGGCAGCACTTGCTTATTTATTTAATTATTTGTGTATGATTTCCATTTTTCAACTATAAGCTGTATATGAGATATGTAGGATTCAGAGGTGACTGACAACTGGTACTAAGCTTATAAAATATGTGAGAATATTTTGGCATTACTACTGAGAGAAAAATAATGACCATCATAAAACAGAGTCTTAATTAACAAGTGTTAGGCTGGTGTAGTATGAAGTATTGCCTCCTCATAGCTAGAGGTTCTCTGATACAGTTCTTAACCGGGGTGTCTTCCATGTGGAGTCTGCATATACTCCATGCATTTGTGTGTTTTTTCTGTGCACTCCAGTCTGCTTTCATATGCCAAACCCAAGTCATCGGTGAGCTGGATGCTATAAGCTGCCTGTGGGATTGTGTCAGTGTGTATTCTGCACCAGTCTAATGCAGAAGACACACTGCCTGTATGTTCAAATGTAGTTTGTGAATGTCAGTGTGGATTCTGCACCAGTTTAATATACAATAGACAATGCCTGTGGGTTTGAAGGTAGTTTGTGAGTGTCAGTGTGTATTCTGCAAATGTCTAATGTACCACAGATACTGCCTGTGGGTTTCAATGCAATTTGTGAGGGTCAGTGTGTTTTCTGCCCGAGTCTAATGCAGAATGCACTCTGTGGATTTGGAGGTAGTTTGAGTGTCAGTGTGTATTCTGTCCCAGTCTAATGCAGAACACATACTGCCTGTAGGCTTGAAGGTAGTTTGTGAGTGTCAGTGTGTATTCTGCACCAGTATAATGCAGAAGACAGCCTGCCTGTAGGTTTTATGTAGTTTGTGAGTGCCATTGTGTATTCTGCACCTGTATAATGCAGAAACGAGATTGCCAGTAGGTCTGAAATTAGTTTCTGAGTGTCAGTCTGCATTCTGCACTAGTCTAAATCAGAACATACACTGCCTGTGGGTTTGAATGCAGTTTGTGTCAGTCTGTATTCCACACCAGTCTAATGCAGAACACATACTGCCTGTAGGCTTGAAGGTAGTTTGTGAGTGTCAGTGTGTATTCTGCACCAGTGTAATGCAGAAGACAGCCTGCATGTAGGTTTGAATGTAGTTTGTGAGTGCCATTGTGTATTCTGCACCTGTATAATACAGAAGCAAGATTGCTTGTAGGTTTGAAATTAGTTTGTGAGTGCCAGTCTGTATTCTGCACTAGTCTAAACCAGAACACACACTGCCTGTGGGTTTGAATGTAGTTTGTGAGGGTCAGTGTGTATTCTGCATTAGACTGGTAACCTGTGCAGGACGAGGATTCAATCTCTGGCAACCACTGGCTACCAGCATAGTCTCCTGCATTCCCATAATCCTATGAAAGATAAAGAAGACTGCCTGTAACTAGATGGCTGGATAGATCAATGGATGGATGGATGGATACACGCATTGATGTCTAGGTGGAATTACAATACAAAGATGTCATGCAGGCAGACTTGGTATTTTGCCCAGCTGCATCATACCTCACTTACCAGTGATGAGCAATGAGATTGTGTTTATACTGATGTGCTTGCCAGTGTCTACCAGTCATGATATGGGTGTGCATATTTTTTTCTGTTTGCCTACTACCTGTGAAAACTAAAACATGATAGCTGTTAGCTTCTTGACAAAAAAGAAGTTTTACTTGTCTGAGACCTCACAGGTACACTGCAGGTTTCTTCCAAAAGGATTCTAATTCAGGAATAATTCACTTTCCAGAATACATGGTGAGACATATAAAAAATATGTACATGTTCAGAGAATTATTGAGGAGAAATGTTAAATGTCGCTTCTACTGCATAGTAAGCACATCCCGAATCCCTGGTGCCCTAGATTTACATATATACATGCAAACAGCACAGGTGATGCTACCACCTATTTTATCAGGCACTGACTTCATTATATCAATAAGTACATGAAGTGTCCACTGCTGCTACATAATGAAGGCAACACCTGCCACACATCTGACACACATTTCAGAGTGGCAGCACGCAATCTGGCCACTTGCTGGGGAATGCAGCACAGTCCCTGGAGTGTTGGCTGCTCACACTGGTACAGAGGCTCCCCCGCAACATATAAACATTTTAAAAATAACACAAAGTACACTTCTGAAAGTCACATTTATCATTAGGCTCCTAGCAGGAAATTGTAGCACTCACTCCCCCTTCATCATCAAGGGTGATTTTTAAAGCCTACATTTTGTACTGGTTGTGTGAGCCTTCAGTTTATATACCTTTACTAATACCACAAATCTAATAAACAAAACAATATGCAATGTTTTATAAAGCATTTCAAAAATGCATGCTTATACATATTAACTTTGCCTACTTTGTGTTCTTGATGGTTGATGCATCTTTGTTGGGTGTTGAAACATGTTTTCTCAGTGTGTGAATTGTTATGGTAAATAGAATCACGTTCACCTGAAATGAATAACAAAGGTGTAGCCACTATGATTAGGTTTACAATACATAATCTAAAATATGGAGGAGCATTTTACAACAAAAAAATATACAGTTTCATGTAAACAATATTATATTTTAGATCACGATAATTCACATATGATCACTGATGTTCCTGGCAGCACTTGCTTATTTATTTAATTATTTGTGTATGATTTCCATTTTTTCAACTATAAGCTGTATATGAGATATGTAGGATTCAGAGGTGACTGACAACTGGTACTAAGCTTATAAAATATGTGAGAATATTTTGGCATTACTACTGAGAGAAAAATAATGACCATCATAAAACAGAGTCTTAATTAACAAGTGTTAGGCTGGTGTAGTATGAAGTATTGCCTCCTCATAGCTAGAGGTTCTCTGATACAGTTCTTAACCGGGGTGTCTTCCATGTGGAGTCTGCATATACTCCATGCATTTGTGTGTTTTTTCTGTGCACTCCAGTCTGCTTTCATATGCCAAACCCAAGTCATCGGTGAGCTGGATGCTATAAGCTGCCTGTGGGATTGTGTCAGTGTGTATTCTGCACCAGTCTAATGCAGAAGACACACTGCCTGTATGTTCAAATGTAGTTTGTGAATGTCAGTGTGGATTCTGCACCAGTTTAATATACAATAGACAATGCCTGTGGGTTTGAAGGTAGTTTGTGAGTGTCAGTGTGTATTCTGCAAATGTCTAATGTACCACAGATACTGCCTGTGGGTTTCAATGCAATTTGTGAGGGTCAGTGTGTTTTCTGCCCGAGTCTAATGCAGAATGCACTCTGTGGATTTGGAGGTAGTTTGAGTGTCAGTGTGTATTCTGTCCCAGTCTAATGCAGAACACATACTGCCTGTAGGCTTGAAGGTAGTTTGTGAGTGTCAGTGTGTATTCTGCACCAGTATAATGCAGAAGACAGCCTGCCTGTAGGTTTTATGTAGTTTGTGAGTGCCATTGTGTATTCTGCACCTGTATAATGCAGAAACGAGATTGCCAGTAGGTCTGAAATTAGTTTCTGAGTGTCAGTCTGCATTCTGCACTAGTCTAAATCAGAACATACACTGCCTGTGGGTTTGAATGCAGTTTGTGTCAGTCTGTATTCCACACCAGTCTAATGCAGAACACATACTGCCTGTAGGCTTGAAGGTAGTTTGTGAGTGTCAGTGTGTATTCTGCACCAGTGTAATGCAGAAGACAGCCTGCATGTAGGTTTGAATGTAGTTTGTGAGTGCCATTGTGTATTCTGCACCTGTATAATACAGAAGCAAGATTGCTTGTAGGTTTGAAATTAGTTTGTGAGTGCCAGTCTGTATTCTGCACTAGTCTAAACCAGAACACACACACTGCCTGTGGGTTTGAATGTAGTTTGTGAGGGTCAGTGTGTATTCTGCATTAGACTGGTAACCTGTGCAGGACGAGGATTCAATCTCTGGCAACCACTGGCTACCAGCATAGTCTCCTGCATTCCCATAATCCTATGAAAGATAAAGAAGACTGCCTGTAACTAGATGGCTGGATAGATCAATGGATGGATGGATGGATACACGCATTGATGTCTAGGTGGAATTACAGTACAAAGATGTCATGCAGGCAGACTTGGTATTTTGCCCAGCTGCATCATACCTCACTTACCAGTGATGAGCAATGAGATTGTGTTTATACTGATGTGCTTGCCAGTGTCTACCAGTCATGATATGGGTGTGCATATTTTTTTCTGTTTGCCTACTACCTGTGAAAACTAAAACATGATAGCTGTTAGCTTCTTGACAAAAAGAAGTTTTACTTGTCTGAGACCTCACAGGTACACTGCAGGTTTCTTCCAAAAGGATTCTAATTCAGGAATAATTCACTTTCCAGAATACATGGTGAGACATATAAAAAATATGTACATGTTCAGAGAATTATTGAGGAGAAATGTTAAATGTCGCTTCTACTGCATAGTAAGCACATCCCGAATCCCTGGTGCCCTAGATTTACATATATACATGCAAACAGCACAGGTGATGCTACCACCTATTTTATCAGGCACTGACTTCATTATATCAATAAGTACATGAAGTGTCCACTGCTGCTACATAATGAAGGCAACACCTGCCACACATCTGACACACATTTCAGAGTGGCAGCACGCAATCTGGCCACTTGCTGGGGAATGCAGCACAGTCCCTGGAGTGTTGGCTGCTCACACTGGTACAGAGGCTCCCAGACCAGACAGAGTGACAAAACTAGACTAAAACATCAATACGATTAGTTATTCTCCCCCAGAATGCATTTCTGCTGCTTGGGCATGTAATATATGCCACTTAAATTAAATTCTGTGTTTGTGGATTGTGCTTGCTGCATAACATGACTGTTGGCATAATGGATGTAGCTACTCCTTGAAGGGTTGGAACACATCTTGCTAATGGAGGTATAGGGGGGGAATGCACCTGAAGCAGTAGCAAAATTTCTACCCTATTACCATTCTTTCTCCACTCTCAAAAATCCTGGAAAAATGTATTCATTCACAACTGATGCCATATCTAGCTCACAATAATCTCCTTACTCCCATACAGCATGGCTTCCACCCTGGCTATAGTACTGTCACTGCCTTCCTCTCCTTCCACGAAACCATTAACCATGCCTGCAACTCTGGCAAAATCATCTCTATTCTGTTCCTGGACCTATCCAAAGCATTTGCCACTATCTCCCACCCTATACTCCTGTCTCAGCTATCTTCTCTGAACCTTCCTCCTTCCACTTTAGCCTGGTTCTCTAGCTACCTCTCCAAAAGACAACAAGCTGTAGAATAGAAAACTTCAACCTAATCCTTCCTACATACCCCTACCAGTGTTCCCTAAGGTTCTGTCCTTGACCCCTTACTTTTCAATATATTTATCAATAACTTCCACCACTGCATCCCAAATACCTCACTAATCCAGTATGCAGGTGATTCAACAATCATCTGTTCAAATGACCCCTCCTCCGACCTACTGTTAAAATCCCAGTCTGCCTTCTGTAAAACTAAAACATGGATGCAAAATAAGCATCTTGCTCTAAATGCTAACAAAACATAATTAATGGTCTTTTTCCAAGCAAAAAACTCCTCCATTGATAAACATTCCTTTACAATACTAAGCCAAAATAGCATCCCCAAAGAAACAGTTCCACACACTAACTTACTCGGCGTAATTATTGATGAATATCTAAAATTTGATATCCACATACAAACAGACATCAAAAACATCTATCAAAAACTAGGTCTCCTATATAGATACAACCACTACCTTACTCCCTCCACCAGAAAGACCTTATCCTCCCCATACCTTCTCCCCTGTCTCATGTATGGTGCTCCTCTGTTCACTAATCTCCAACGTGGCTTACAAACTAAACTTGAATCTTGCTACAATAAAAATCTGCAAATTCACCACCAACTCTAAAAACTCATCTCATCATTGCATCTCCCTCCACTCTATTCAATGGCTCGAACTTCCTAATTACCTGAACTTTCTTAAATTTACCACTGTCCATAAGCTCATATTCAAGCCCTCCTGCTGTCCCTCTCTCTCCCCCTCCTTAATTCCCTATATCCCTAACTGTTCACTTAGATCTGAAAATCAAAACCTCCTAAAAATCCACAACCCCTCACAGCCCCCTGGGCACCTTCTACTGTCCTGGTCCTTAGCTAAGTTATGGAACTCTCTTCCTCCCACCCTTAGAAATGCTCCAAACCACTCTAACTTCAAATCCCTCCTCTACTCCTACCTTTATTCAAAATGGGAATGCTCATGCTCTTCTCCAACATAAATCCTTCTACTAACAACATCTACCCTCTAGTTTCTCTGACTATACCTCTCAGAGGCTAACCCTCACCAGCTTCCATTATGCACTCTCATCCTTTCCCCTGTTATTCCTACCTCTGCTTACTGCAGACTTTATTAACAACTAATTTCCAGCTATATTTGTCTAATACTACACTTTGTGACCATAAGACTGTACTGTCATATGATTTCACACTCTGTAAATTAATCTAATCGGTAAACAAACGTTACTACTGTATATGATATATATATATATATATATATATATATATATATATATATATATATATATATATATTATAGTATATACTATATACTGAGTATAGTCAGCATTAAATAGATGATTTCTTATTTTGTATGCTTGCTATTAATCTATTTGGTAAAGATGATTTCTTATTTTGTATGTTTGCTTTAGTAACTGTTATTGTAACTGCTTGTTATTGGAGGTTTTCTCCCCGGGCTTCCCCTGAAAATGGGCTCTTTATAACCCAATAGACTTCCCTGGCCATCAAACTGAAATAAATAAATAAAATTCCAACCCAACCACACCAAAATGTTGTTAATCAAACAAAATATGCACATATACAACCACATAAAACAGCTGTATGCCAAGTGCAGGTATAATGTACTAAACTAGTAATATCTTGTTTGGTTTGTTTATATCAGTGTATAAACTACTGCAGACATACTTTTACCACAAAATGCACTGTAATTTTCATAAAATAACATAACATAACATAAAATAAAATAACATATCATAACATAACTAATAAAATATGGGTATGTGATAAGATATGGAAATGTGCCATTTAGGCAAAATTCAGCCCAAGAAGGCATCATCAGAATCACCCTATCAGGGATGCATTAAAAGATAGGCTGGGAGGAAAATGCAATCCCTACATGATGGCCACACACCATGGGTGAGAATATAAAACAGTGGAGTAGTGATCATGTATGGCCTCAGACATCCTACTCTCACTACTCCAAAAAATAAAATCCAACCAGCACCCCCATTGGATGACATCATATTTTATGGTGGAGGGATCCACCCAGTTTAATACTTTACAACATCAAGGTACTGAACTGAATGTGGGGCTCATATGTCCAGACAAGATGATGTGATTTGGGGACAGTTAATGTTAATGAATTGTGCTATGTAGTCTGAAAATAGTGTTAAGGATTATCCAGGTTGCTGAGTCCAGTTGAAGTTCTCAGACAGAGCAGCTCGAGCTGTATGATGTATTTGGTATTGCAGGCAGGAAGCCTGTCTGGCATACATATGATGCTGCATAGTCATGAGGCCATTCAGCATCACTGCTCCATTTGCAGGAGAAGCTGGTGAATGCAGACATAATGTCCAGCACCTTTTGGAATTGGCTGCAAGGCTCAACAAGTCCCCTTTCACATATGCTGACTAGAGAATGGTTTAGCTCTATCCTTTGGACTTGGGCATGTAGTAGCATGCCAAGGTAGGTGTGCAGCTCAATGGCAAAGCAATTTGGAAGCTGGCCCAATATGTACATGCCAGCTCCATTCTCAGTGAACAAGATAATCTCGGGGATTTCTTTCTCAACATAGCAATGTACCTCTGCACAACTGTGTGCTATCTGTGTGGCTCTATATTAGTTTGCAGAAAGTTATTTTCAGCGAACAACTATTTATCAACACATATTCAGCAAAAATCACTTCCGTGATTTGCTGAATTTTCAAAGGTCAATGAAGTAGTTGGCCAATTACACTACTTTGCCCTTTTCCCCACTGTAATACAATCTCAGAGTTTGTATATATAGTTAGGGGATTGTGGGGTGAAGCCCCACACTTGGGTGGGATTGATTTAGTTAAATGTGGATTCTGTCATGCTGCTGGGTAACTGTTTCACTGCCCTTGGAAAATTCAGTGAATCATGGAAGTGATTTTTGCTGACTATTTGTTGATGAATAGGTGGTCACTGAAAATAACTTTTGGCGAACTAATATAGACACCTCTGTGCACAGCTGTAAAGTGAATGCTGCAACACTACCCACAGTGCTTGTAGGTCACATATTTGCTTCTGGTAGTCTGCTTCACAGTCTTGCTGAGTGACCTATCACCACCTATGTACTTATCTGTTGTATGTCCTGCTCTAGGATGATGACCACATATCCCCTTCCACCAACTGCAGGCATTCTGCCTGTGAATGATGGCCTGCTATGTTGTCAGATGACTTTTTTATTACAACTGGAGACTGGGAGACTGTATACACTCCCCATGTGGGTTAGGAGGGTGGCCTAATAGTTAAGGTGTTTGCCTTAAAAACACAAGGTGCAGGGTTTGAGTCTCACAAGGGATAATTGGCTAGGCTTAAAATGGCTCGCAAGGGCAGTTAGCTTAGTACTAATCTATGAATCTATGTTTGGTTTGCCCTGGATCAGTCTGGATCAGCCACTTTGTGGCCACCATACACTGAGGTCTGTGCTGAGACCTCATGTCTTTGGCATCACTGAAAGTAACTTGCCAGAGATGACTGGTGAGGTATATGCTGATTCCATGAGATTAACTACAAATGTCATGGGCAGTAGGTGTCTGTCTCCTTATTTAAGCTAACATGGTCTCCTGTTGCCTGTCTAAAATGTGTGCAGGCCTTAGCCAGCTCTGATGGTATACTGACAGACAAAGCCCTAAGTATAACACAGGCAGCTCATGTTTAAATAGCAGCAGCTTAAATGGGGATTATAGGAGTGCCTATCATGAGGGAGGAGACAGGAGAGAATGTGACCATCCTATGTTGCAGTCCTTCATTGGAGGGGTGGGGATGCTCAGGAATAGTCTAGGGATATTCGTGTGGCTTGACAAACCATGAATGCAGTAGTTTCCCTCAGCAGTTACAAGGTAGCATGCACATGTATGAGGCCACATAGTGGCCCTCACAGCTAAAAGAAACATCTTCCATTAAACAATGTAGGGGGCTCATTGACAGGGCACCAGCAAAGGCATAAGCAGTCCCTAGGGCAGCCAGAATATTGGCCTCCCAGCATTGGGGAAGGCTTGATGGTTGGGAGGCATGGAACCAGAAAGTATAAAAAAATATGTATCAGCCTTTCCTTGACATGTTAAATTTATATCATTTTCAGATTATTATGTCATGAGTGCACATACTGCTCCACAATATGACCACATATTCTGCAAAGACATCACCCTTAAGACCAGGTGCATTGCATGTTACTGTTGGTCAATGACATGCACAGCCAGAATCATGGTGCAAATGCAATGGAGTCGTGCTCTTGACATGCCATTTACTAGACAGGCAGTAATAACTTTGCAGCACATGCTTCTTATTATCACAGTTGTTTAGTGAGTGATCAGTAGCAAATTACTTTAAACAATAACACTGAGCATACAATTTTTATCAGAACTTGTGCATGACATAGTCTCACTACTTACTTACAGTGAGTTACAGCCCACCATAAGTAAGTGCTGCCTTATAATCTGTGCATTCAGAAATAGAAGAATCATTTTCCCAAATATGCAACAAACGCTAGAAGATTTAGGACTTTTGCTTGGAAGTGTTTACATATTTTTTATACCCCAAGTAGACTCCACAGAATTTTTCCTCAGGTAGACAGCAAACACTGGAAGTGTGATGGAGAAGAAAGAGATAAATAGGAACATATTTTCTGGGAGTGTGGTGGGTTGGCAAACTTTAAGGATTTCCTGCGGGATACACTGTCAGAGATGCTGGGTGGGCAGATTAGTGTGATGATGGAGAAGATTTTTTCTGAGCTTTGATACAGAATTGGAATTACCTAGACATGGTAAGGCCCTGATGTGGCTAATCGTGGTAGCTGCCAAAAAGGCAATTATTAGAAAATGGAAATCAAAATCTAAACCAAGTGTACTAGAAGTAATGAATATAGTAACAGAGATAAAACAACTGAAATTGAGATCTTTAGAAAAGGGTAGGAGCAAGCTACATGGGAAAAATGGGAATTGTGGGAAGAATAAGGTTTAAAAGAAGACATGACTTCAATGAGCTATGTAATGTTTGACTGAAAATGATTGGATAGATTATAATGATGTACATTGCAAATGGGCATGTGTAAGTGTACTTTGTAATGTAAAATGCATGCAACTAGGATTGTGTTGGTGTGGTTTGATGCTTTTATATCAATATATGACTGACTGTCTATGTTGTAAGTGATGGTTTAATAAGGGTAGGAATTGAAGAATTTATGTAATGTTGTTTGGGTAATATGATATATAGCAATATATGTGAAGTATAATGATCGTGATTATGAAGTTGTTAATACAGTTTGATTACTTTTATATAAATGTAAATGTGCCTATGTTACACGTGATAAACCAATAAAGGTGCTTAAAAAATCATTTTTGTTGCCTATTAAAGAGGTAAATGTAATGGATCTATTCTTAATCAAGTAATCACACTGTGCTTTCAAGAATAGCTTAAAAGTATATGTATTGCAGAAGTTTGACATAATGCTGTAAAAAGAATTCTGAGCAGATTTTTCAAAGTACACTTTAGAAATTCTGAGTATTAGTTTTAAAGTATTTATACAACCATGTCTATATTTGGTTTGAGAAAACTGAAAACAAAATAAATCAACTGATTTACACCAGGAAATCAAAACTTTTCAAAGATACCAACTTACCAGGATTACAAAACATACAGGTCCCATGAAGCTCCACTGAATTCCTGTGTCAAGACTTAGCCAGCATCTAAAGTATGAAGCGATGGGCCTACATTAAGCAATAAGGGAAATAGTTATAAGAAAATAATTCATTTGGGCAAGAAACCCATATAATAAAACAATTTTTGGTTTACTTGAATCCACTCCATTTATTGTATATTTAAAACTTTTTTGCTGCACTATCAAGTAAAAAAATTCTGTACCTGAAACTAAACTATCCACTGGAGTAGATAATATTTCCTATGCAACAGATTGTCCATGTCAGACTGCATAGTCATTATTACTATTCCTTAGTCTCATGTATTAGCAATAGTGGTACTTCCTATAGGTGAGTTAAAGCAGTAATTCTGCATCATTAAATACATAGACGTTTTAACTATTCCATCTATTAACCCCTCAGGCTGATATTTTAACCAAAGAAGTGCACAGCAACAGAACTATCACTCAAAATCAAAATAAGCAGACAAATGTATTTATGTAGCATGTTTTGTATCGCAAAGTGCTTAACATAGAGACTTGACTGAATATGCGATTGAAGCCAATTTCATTCTGTCATAGATGCACAAGTTTTAATAGTAATTGCAAGCATGGCTGCTGCTTTTAATGTTGCTACAGCCAACACTCAATTCCATGAAGTAGAACTTTAGGAAATAGGATTAGCAACCATTTAACTTCACACTGTCACCTTTATTAAGCCTGCTCAATAGAGTAGTGTGAATTCCAGGATTAATAAAATTCAGTCTTGGTCAGTGAATTGTCATTTCAGGGATATGATTTATTGTTTGGATGGTGTTATGTTAAGTTCCAACATACATACAGATTGGAGGCTGCATTCATCATTTTCACTATATAAGAGATTTGACCTGGAAAATTGCAGAAAGGTATGATGGTGTATACTTCACAGAATTTGCAGCAATGAAAAGTAACTTCATGGTCAAGTGAATTTGGAGTCTAAGAAAATTCTATGAAACATTACTGAAGCTTATATCAACATAATTTTTTTGTTTGAAAATACAATTTTTCTGAATGCTAATCTACATTGGGAAACTACATAATGTTTCTAGTGCATTTTGGATAGAATATAAGGGCTTATTTATACTTTTGTGCTGGCTGATTCTTTAATGTACTGTTCTATGAAAATGCAATGTTGCTTCTGTGAATTTTACCTCAATGTGTTCTATGGTTCAAGCCAGTGATGCAGTTTTGAAGTTTATTTTTGCCCTTTGCTTCATTGTGGGGCACTCCCATATACACACACACACACACACACACATTTTATATATATATATATATATATATATATATATATATATATGTATATATAAAATTTCGGGGGGGGCTTGTCCCCTGCAAAAATAAATGTTTTTTTATGTCAATTCACTATTTTTGGAAATTATCTTTTGAAAAATTGTTAGTCGAAAGGATGTGTTTCTACAACTCATAGGAAAAACAACTTTTGTCTGAAAATAAAGTTTCCCCAAAAGATACTTTATATAAGGAATCTGTGTAATAATTATAGTGCATATTGAATGGAATAAAATATATGACAATTGTGACAATCTTAGACAGAACTGTGCATTTTATTGTATAAAAGAGATATGAGTTATTTTGAGGTGAAAAAAGTGTTCATCAGTGTTATCTGATAATTTAAGACTTGACAGCAAAAGAAAAAGTTAAAATAACAAGTTTACCATACTAAATATATTACATTTAATGAAAATATGACCAGAGAACATAAAGACATATTATATGCTACATGAGGTAGGTATTGATGGAACTAGTACATTTTTGTATCACTGTTTCTATAGTATAAAGGCCAAGAGAGTGACCATCTGTAATGCCAGCAATCTGCCTTTGCTTAGTCTCTAAGGTACATGCAGAGTGTTAGGGCCTATCAGGCATCTAAGAATACTCTAGCAGTTTTGCATTTCTTTTTCATGGTAACAGCAGAGGATTCTGTATTACCTTCAGCTATGTATTGTAAATTATGGAGGTTTTATTAGGGAAACAATCCCCTCAAAATATCTGGGGAGATCTACAGCTAGACAAGCATGTGGATTGAATAAAGATTTACCCACTGCTCAAAAGACTAGTATGTACCTCTATAGTCACAGGACAACTAAAGCAAGGATGTTCAGAAATCATAGAATTTGCTTTACTGTCAAGATTTTTTTGACATTTTGAGCAAACAATTACTTAACCTGAGATATGATGACCTGGAAGTTAATAGAATTAGTAAGTGAGTGAGATGGGGATACATCCATCTAATGGAGATTAAAGATAATTCTTTCCTGCTGTTTTTGTTGTTGCTATGACAGAAGTGAATGTTATGCACTTACCACTAAGTACTCGTGACTATATATTCACTTCAGCACTAGGAGTATTTAGCCATAGGCAGCAGTTGCTTGCAAATTAAGGCTCACCCAGGCTCCAACGCTCATTCCCTTGATTCCAAAATGTGTCACAAATTCCCTTCTCCCTAAACTGAATTTATACTATGGACAGCATACACCCAAAAAACACAAAGACAAACTTGGGGCCATTACAACAGGTCTCTAAACTGTAAATGATTTGCAAAAGGAAGGGAGAATGTGGGTGGATTTGTTGAAGTTTATGGATGTAGATTATAAAGATCAAATACTATACTATATACATAACTTTTATATCCCACATGATGTAGCCCATTCACAGCCCTTGAGAAAGACCTAGACCTTACTATCATATTTTAGTGTCTTGCAAAAGTATGTAGTGAAGTCAGGGTTGTAGCCACATAAATATCAACGGGGAATTTTTGAAAAAGGCTAATAATGTGACATAGCTCTCATTGACTGTGTTTTAAGTTAAAGAGATAAAAAACTACTGTATTTTAATGTGAGGTCCACCACAGAAATGATCACTGTCTTTAGTGAAAAACAAAGTTTATTGTCACTTTCGACCAACAATACTTCATCAGAAAAATATTTTTTTGTTCAAAACAGCAATATATACTCTCACAGAAAACCAATTAAGATATCAAATTGATTAATTAAAATACTCAATTTAAAAAGACATATGCTTAAGAAAAACTACACAACAATGAAATACAAGTAAGAGATTTGCACTAAATTAAAAATTATTCATATACATTCAACTTTCTATTTTTTAAAAAACACAATGTTAATAGCTTCATTCATACTAGGTGTATGTTTAGCCCCTAACTTTAATTGCCATAATGTCTCTCTTTGTTCTATAAGATTTCTAAAACTTCCCCCTCTCAAATCATCAGAGACTTTTTCTAATATGGCAAACAAAAATTTCTTAAACCCAGAGCATTTTAATGTATGTTTGTGTAAAACATTGTTTAAATTCTTAGTATTTATACAATACATGTGCTCCCTAATCCTATTATAAATACATCTAGTAGACATTCCTACATAACATTCTAAACAATGTGAACAAACTGCAATATAAACTATCCCTTCAGTCTTATAATTAAAAACCCCATTAATAGGTATAGCCTGATTTAAATGAAGCAACTCAATGTATGGGACCTATAATATAAACCTGCAAAAATGACAAAACCCACACTTGTACATACCATTGTTCTTGGAAGTCAAGGTCCTTAGAGTAGGACAAAAAGAATCTGTAACATGTTTGATGTTAAAGGTATTTTTATAAACAAAACTGGGCTTTTGTCCCATAATTTTAATTAATTCAGAATTCCCTTTCAAAATATTCCAGTTTTTAATTAATGATGGAAATAATATTTGTCCTATCAAGTGTAATATCCAAACAATAAGATGACCCATGCTTTCTAGAAGAAATGGATGTATTGTTAACAGCTTTAGGAACAAATCATTTTGTTGGTTTTTACTACCGCATCCACTTTGGTCCTTTAGTCTGTGTTTTAAGTTAATTTGGTAGTCATATAGCACTTCTCATTACAAAACACAATGCAATCTGAGCCACCTGGACAGTCAATAATTTCTGCCTGAATCTGTTGTGTTGGAAATATATGAAAAGTTGGTTATTGATTCTGATATTCTTTGCTGTTTTCAAATAAAAGCTTAGTTCTTGATGAATATCGAGGCAGTTAAGCAAGTACTCTCTCTGGTTAGAATGCTGATAGAAGGATAAAGGAAAACTGTTTAGGATTCATTTCCATTGCTAGTTCTGGCACACCTGCTGGGTCTGAAATCAAGAACACTTTGTCTTACCAGAATATAATATACAGAGGTTAATAATAGGAAGCTTGAATTTTGGAAACTATTCTGGCTGAGGTAACCAACTCAAGGAAAAATGTCTTCTCTAATAAGTACTTAATATGTACTTTAGCTGCAGGTTCATAAAGCTGCATCACATTTCCAGCATAAAATGTAAGTTCCAGGGACATACAGGTCCCTGTGGTGAGGTATACATATGACAAACCCTGTCACAAATGCTTCACATATCATTTGTGATACTAAGGAAGAGGAATTCTTTTTTTTGACAAAAGTTAAAATGGCTGCTAAATGCATTTTAACAGTAGAATTACAGGACTATTGAACAACTTTATTATTTAAACACTGTAGAACTTTGGCATTGGAGCATCTACAAAGTAAACTAGATGTTGATTAGCTGCCACTGAAGTAACTGACATTTGTGTATTTTCTTGTTAGAAGACTTCTTGGTTGCTTTATGGAATTGAACCACATTAAAAGCATGTAAGGGGGTCCTAGCCATCAGGGAAACAGCAAGAAAACATGTGGTTAGTTGGAGAAAGTCTTGCCAGTAAGGTAGGTCAATAAACCAATATCATTTATTTATTTATTTATATATTTATTTGCATTTTCTTAACTGGGTAAGTGGGCTGAACTGCTGTCTCTTTTAAGTTACAACCCAGAATCATTAATTATTTACCTATGAACCTATACAGGGGTCCAGGGAAATAAATATTGTGGGAAGAAATATTCAGGGAATTGTTTGGCTAGGCTTGTATAGGCCCTAGGGCCGTTAGCCTAGTACTAACCTATGAACATACGAACTTTTGAATATGTATTACAAGTTAGGAGTTGTTGTACAACATTAGCTTGGAGAAGAGGCTTCTATAGCAGCTGATACCACCGCAAAGGGAAACCTACTTGGTTTAACCATAATGAGGAATTTTGGCTTTTAGCTTTCTGCAGAAGCTTCATTTCAATAGAAAACAGGGAAAACCAGGCAACTGCTGGACCACATCATCCCAGAGAGTATATTCCTGTGGAGGCATTCAGGAAAATTGCTGCTGCATTTGAGATGGTCTATTTATGGATATGTGTCTCTGCCAGGAAGCTGTGAGATGACATGGCTCATTCCCATGGCTTCATAACCTCTCAACAGAGAGGGCAGGAGTTGGTTCCACCCTGCTTGTTGATATACAAAACCACAGATATATTGCCCAAACTGATGGCATTTGTACCCTTGAAGTAGGAAGTCCTGAAGAGCAAGCAAAATGAGGAAGACTGCCTTCATCTCCAGGACACTGATGAGTAGCAAAACTTCTTCCTGTGATCAGGTTCCTTAGAGCATGTGCTCCAAAAAATACTCACCCAACTCTAGGATGGAAGCTTACTCTGTGGTGCTGGTCAAACTGAGGGAGCAATGAACAAATGGACTGCCCTGGGAATGACTGTGCTAGGAATTCACAATTGAAGACAATCATCATCATTCCCAATTCCCCTTTTCCCATGTTTTCAACATGGGGTTAGGATGTTGCATCAACTGTTGTCATCTCTGTCAATTCAATGCCACTCTCCTTCCTACTTCAACAGGTACGTCTAACTGTCACAGGTTTTCTCTGAAACAATTCATCCATCTCTTTTCTGGATGCCATTGTTTTACTCTTCTCCTGTCTGTCCCAAATCTTCTTCGCCAGATTGTCTTCCACTTTCTTGGATGTGTGCCTAAACCACTGTAATATCCTATACTTGACTTCTCTGCAATTGGACGTTCTTGGGCTCCTGTTCTGATGTCCTCTTTTCTTCATCTGTCTTACGGTGTGTATCCTACCCATCACAGGCACTTCATTTACATCACCTCCCATTTCCTCAGCTGCTCTTCCTTCACTGCCCACGTTTCTGTACCATATAGTAGTACTGGTCACACCACTGTTTGTATGCCTTACGTTTTATCTTCTTTGACATTCTTTTGTCATACACTATCCCCTGATACTCTGTGCCAGTTGGCTGCAGCTCCATTAATTCTAGCTTTGGCTTCCTCATTCAAACTTCCCTTCTCTTCAACCACCCCACCCAGGTACTTGAAGCTGTTAACTTGTTTCACTAGTTTCCCTGCTAACTCACTTTTCAGATTCTTCTGACCCCCCCTATTTGTTGCCATTACAACTATATTATTTGTACAATTTTCATCTCATCTGCCTTTAGTTTTGCATTCCATTCCCCTATCCTTTGCTGAAGGTTTTGTTCAGAGTTTTGTATTTATACTGCAACTTTATTAATCTGTCTCCTCCAACCTGTTTACTAACATAGGCTATAACCAGTATGAATAGCACTGGGCTCAGAGCTGAACCCTGATTCAAACCCACTCTCACTGGGAACCCATTTGTGAGCCCTAACACTGTTCATACTTATGTCATTGAGCTCTTGTGCATAGCTTGTACTAATTCTAGCAATGCTTCTGGGACTTTGAACTATCACAGGACCATCTAAATCAGCTTTCTTGGTACCCTGTCTAAGAATTACCTACTGGACTCTTTCCTCAACTCTAGCTTCTTCTCAACTATTTATCTCACTACATAATTTGGATCTTTTGTGCTGCATCATTATCTGCATCTGAACTGCTGGCCTCCCACCTTACTTTGTACCATTCTGCATATTCATTTAGCAATTGTAGGTTCATAGGTTCATATGTAGGTACTTGGCTATCTGCCCGAGGGCATTTATAAGACTAGCCAGAGTGAGTCGGCTTTCGCTGCCCCATTGATTAATTAACTGATCCTCTGTCAAGCAGAGCCAATGAAGTGATCCCATGGGTGTATTTTCTGTTACCCATCCACTCGTCAAGGTTTCTCTTGAAGAGTGTTAGACAGGGGCTCTGCCTGATGTAATTTGGAATTTTGTTGCAAAGAATGGGGAGTCTCTGTGTCAGGAATCTATCCCTCCAGCATGTTCTATTTATTGTTGTGGCGAAGTTTAGCTCATTAGAGTGCATGGCTTGCAATGACTTTGATTTCTTTAGTTGGATCATGTCCATCAATTTTGAGTTGGACATGGCTTTGTAAGTCAGGCAGAGATCACCTCTGAGTAAGCGATATGCCACTGAGTACAGACGGGGTTTTTTCAGTCAGGCTGCATAGGACATATGTTTGAGGCCAGTAATCCTCTTGGTGATGTACTTTTGTGGTCTTTCCAGCTGTTGGAAGTGCCTTGTGAGGTACATCCCAAATGGGGCATTGTACTCTATGATGGGTCTAATGAGTGACAAGTAGAGGGGCACTATAACCTCTTTATTTATAGATGTGAACCCTTTAGTAATTAGATGGGCCACATAGAATGATTTCCTAACTACTTTGGCAATATGATTGTCAAAGAAGAGATTACTATCTACCTGGGTCCCCAGATCTCTTATTACCTCTTCTGTATTAAGGGGGCTGCCACCTATGTGGTAATTCGTGGGTGTTTTGTTTTACCCAAACGGGATGACTATGCATTTTTTGGCATTTAGCTTGAGGCCATGACTTTGATACCAGGAGTCCATCTCAGTAAGGCCCTTTTGGAGGATGTCATGTCAGCTGGAGAGTCAATTATGGCTCCCAGTTTGCAGTCATCGGTGAACTCGGTTAGCCATAGTCCTCCTGTGTTTGCCTGTACTTCTGAGAAGTATATGCCAAACAGTAGGGGTCCCAGGACTGAACCTTATGAGACACCACTTGTGGCTGGTTTAGAGTCAGACCTGGAGCTTGCTATTCTTACCGTGTGAGTTCTGTCTGTAAGCCAGTTTGCAACCCATCTCATGATGTAGGGGTTTATGTTCAGGCTGGTGAGCTTTTCTGTAATACCTGAGTGGTGCATGGCGTCGAAAGCCTTGACGAGGTCAAGGTAGGCTGTGTGAACCACCTTTCCTTCCTATGGCCTTGGTGACTGTCTCGAAGAAGTCAACCAGGTTTAGTAGGCATGATCTGCCCTTAACAAAGCCGAAATGGGTTGAGTGAAGTGTTTGGAGGTTCCCAATGTCTTTGTTAATGAGTTCCATAATGATGCACTCCATAGCCTTGCAGACCAGGCTAATCAGGCTTATGGGGTGATAGTTACCAGGGTCAGTTGTGGCCCCTCCTTTGTGGAGAGGAATAACCATTGCTGTGTGCCATTCTATGGGCATGTAGCCTGTGGACAGGCTGGAGTTGAACAGCGTGTTTAGGTGGGGGTTAGTTGTTATGTAGTTCATGCAAGATGCAGCCTGGGACACCATCTGGTCTCAGTGACGCTGTGTTTTTGGCTTTTGAAAGGGCTGTTTTCACCTGTGTGTCTGTGATTTTTGGGACACTACACTTTTCCGGTATTGTTGTGGGCCCTTTTGGAGGTGAGAGGGGGGGTGAAGTTTGCACTGAATCTATCTGCCAGGATGTTGGCAATATCAGTAAGTTCAGTATATTTTGTGCTATTTTGCATTAGTTCAGTGCATATCTGTGAATTGCCACTTTGATTCTTAACATAGCAAAAGAAGGCTTTGTGGTTATCTTTTGAATCCTTGGCTATTTTTCTTTCGAAGTTAGCCTTGGATGATTTCATGAGGGACCTTAGTTTCTTAGTGATACTGATCAGGGATGTCTTTCCTTCCTGGGATTTGCTTTTTTTCTGAACTAGTTTCCTCCTTCTGTTGTATAGCCTGTTTATTGCAGGGGTCCACCAAACTGGTTTCCTTCTCTTAGAGGTGTGAGTCTTGGTTTTGCTAGGGATGGCACGATCCATGCATCCTTGTAGGTGCTCATAGAGTGCAATTGTAAAGGTTTCTGCATCTTGGGCAACTTTATCCTTTAGCGTGGGGGCTGTGAAACTTACCACCTCTGTCTTAAGTAAGGTGAAGTTTGCTTTAGAAAAGTTTTTTACTGTGGTTTCCTTAGTTGGGGATGGTGGTGGGGTGTGGACATCCAGAGTGATTAGTTTATGGTCTGCTCTAACCAGTGACGGGTTGACCTCCGGTGTGGAACACCTGTCGCCCATGTGGGTGATGACCAGGTCCAATATGTTTTCACCTCTGCTAGGGGAGTTTACCAACTGATCCAGGGCATTTGAGTTGATGAAGTCTAGAAAGCGCTGGGCCTGGGAATTTGTACTCGAGTAGTTTTCCCAGTGAATGGTAGGGTAATTGAAATTGCCCAATATCAGAGTGTTTGGTAGGACCTTCATGTTTTCCAGTGTCTCTAGAAAGGCTGAGTGGTGGTCCTGGGTCATGGAGGGTGATCTGTAGCAGGCCACAATTTGCATTGCAGATTTGCCCGATGGATGATTTCAGAGGTATCATGCTGTGCCAGTAAACTGGAGGTGTAGGTTTCCTTGATGAATATGGATACACCCCCTCCTTTTGTGTTTCGGTCCATGGTCTGTGGCTGAAACATTTGGTATGAGTTGTAGCCCAGTAGTGCTGGGGTGCTCTCTGAATCCTTGAACCAGGTTTCAGTTACTGCACAGATGTCGACGTTCTCCATACTGAGGATTGCTTCGAGTGCGTGTATTTTGAGATTTAAACTCCTGGCATTGAGTAGCATAGCCCTCAGTTTTTTGTTAATTGTGCTGTTTACAGAGGTGGGTTTGACTTTTGAGCCTTGCCTAAAAAAGGCACTATGGGGGCAGCAAGAGCCTTGGCCAGTATTGAAAAGCCTAGGGGTGACAGGTGCAAGCAGTCTCTTGTGAAGCAACGCGGCTTGTTGAGCATGTCGTCCCAGGCTGATAGACACTGGATCCCCTTTGAATGACACCAGAAGATTAGTCAATTGTTAAAATTGATAATTTTTTCTTTATACTGCAGTATCATTCTTGGTGAGGGCAGGATGCTACTCAGGGTAAGGGTCATACCCGCCTTGGCTACATGATCAGAGAGCTTTTCCATGTCTCTTTTTATGTAGTCCAGGGAGGTATGTCTCAGGTCATTCACACCAACATGAACAATGACAAAGTCATATTACCCTCTCCAAAACTGTCATGCAGCTTGACAGGAGTTTGATATCTCTATACTGCCCATGGTTATGAAAGTCCCATTTGTATGTCTACACTGGTACTGTTATGCTTATTCTCCTTTCTAGTGGGATACTCCTTTATATCCATACTTGTATGAGTACCCTCAGTAGACATTTCTCCCATAATTCTCCTGATATCTTGTTCAAATCTGCCCTGACCTCATCTGAGTCTGCTGCTTTCCCTGATTTAATTTTTCTTATTGATGATCTTACTTCTTCTGTGGTGTGGTGGACTCCTCTTCTTTATTGTTGTCTGTGGCTGGGGAAGTATAGCATCTTTTGTTTTTTTGTTTTTTTTTCATTCAGAAACTACTGGAAGTACATCTTCCATCTGCCTTTGATGTTCTGTGTACTGGTGAGCAGTTTTTTTCTGGCATCTCTTATGAAGGGTGACTGATGGCTACCTTCTTTATCTTTCGGATTTTGCCTTGTGACCTTATGGATTTTCTTTATGCCATCTACAGAGTCACTTTCCAGAAGCTGGTACAATGTTTCTGATGCCTTGTTCTTTGCTATTGCAACTGCTTTAACTGGTATTCCTTCTTAGCCTGGTCCATCTTTTCTATCTCCTAGTTTTTCATGCACTACTTCTTTCTTTTAATGACTTCATGGACTTCTGAATTCCACCACCAGCTTTCCTTATGCACCTTATTTCTATACTTGGCTTGGCTGCATATCTGTTCTATAGTCCTCACACATGCTGTTTTGAGGTGCTGCCAATCTTTAACTTCAATGATTTTCTTTTCTTACTGAGGTGCTACAGTCCTTAGTGTTTCCATGAACTCTTGTACTTTCTCTTCAGTCAACTTCCAGGTCTTCAGCCTAGTCCTTGTTGACCACAGACCCTTCTCTGAACACTGCTTGCAGCTTACTGTGGCAAGTATTGGTTTATGCTGTGGGATGACTTTGCAGTCACTGAGTCTACATCAATATTCTTTCCATACTAGGAGGACATCTAACTGAGATACATTTAGCCACTCTTGTATGTGATCTTATGACTGTCTCTTTTGCTGAACCGTGTGTTGACCCCCATCAAGCCATTTGAAAGACAGAACTTTAGCATGTCCTCTCTTTCTTTATTCCTGTTGCCCCACCCATGTGGACCCAGACATTACTGATATCCTGTTCTGTCTGTCAAAATATGTGGATTCAGTTCTCCCATTATTAATGTCAGCTCAAGTTGTCTTGCTTTATCTAGTAGTTCCTGCTACTGCTTCCTGAATGCACTCTTTTCCTCAACATCACAACCCTGTTGTGAGCAATAGGCTGAAATTATGAATACTGCCCTGTCCTCACACTGGAGTCCATTTACCACGAGTCTGTCTCTAATTCAGATGACATCCTTCACTGCCTTATGAAGCCTTTCCTCCACCACAATTCCCAAATCCTTTCTAGTCTGTCCTCCTAAGTAGCAGACTCTGGTTCTCAAGCCAAGTGTATTTGCTGCACTGCCAAACCATCTTGTCTTTTGGATACACAGGATGTCCAGCCTCCTTCTTACCATCAAGTCATCCACTTCCTAGCTCCATCCTGTCAGTGAACATATATTGAGTGTAGCAATCCTTATGTCATGTTTGGTAAGTTGATTGGTTTCACATCCAGCTTTTGCACAACAGAACTGTCCAAGCTGGGCAACTGGGCACTGGCCTGCCAGTAGCTTATTGACCCAGGGTTGCTGACTTTTTATGGCAGGCACATACTGAACAACAGGGACACATAGACCCTCCTCCCACCATTAGCATGGGTCACTGGAATAGACTGGAGTAGGCCAGGTCCTCAATGGCAAATACCCAAGTTCATTTTGGTGACATTAGTCACCGTCACTCAGTCACCTAGAGCCAGTTTTTACACCGTTGAGTGGATAGCTCTGACCGAGTTCTCAGTCTATCATTTGCATTCTCCTATCTGCAAGATACTGCACACCACAGTGCCCAAAGTGGTTGGTCTATACAACTCTTCCTCTGACAGGCATCATCTAGAGTCTGTGCTGTTTCCCACAAGTCCATTGTTGTGTGAAGATATTGACGGCAGACTGCTGAGATCTGAGCTGAAAAGAATATATCCCAGATTTTAATTTCACTTGACCTTAAATATCCATTTGACAAGCCACATCATGCACCTCACAAACGAGACCAAGGATGCCACTGTTGCCTTTAGGCCAAGAACGTTGAGGGACAGAGCAGTTGTCAACTTGGGATAAGACAGAAGCAAAGTAATGCTGGACTGAATATTTGATATTCTCTCTAGAGGAAAACTGTCTACACAGGTCCTTGTGGCCAGGGGGCATCCAATTACAATATGTCCAAATGCCACTTCAGCCAGCTTAAGCTAGAGCTTTGTGATGGTCACTAGTATTGTTAAGGACTTAAATAGTGTTAAAATAATCCAGATTCAGATTTCTAGCATATAATTATTTGAAGTCAAGGCAAACATCACAGTCCTCTGTTTGGCTGACCAATTTTGCAGAAGACTGAAAACTAAGCATGATCATTCAATCTCCTAAAGAGATGGATATCCTTAAAGAGGGTATGGCACAGAGAAAAACAACTAATGCCAGAGCCACAGACTAAACTCAATGCAAAAAAAAAAAAAAAAACATAACAGTTCTCTTTTGAAAGACAGCCACCACTGGAAATGACCACATTGGTACTACACCCCTGAAAGTAAACTCAGTGGTCAGTGATCTGGGAATGTATGTTGACAGTAACCAGACCTCTGATCATCATGTGTCTACAGTGGTGAAAAAAATAATTCTACATTGTAAAACCTCCAATTAAGGGAATAGCATCCATGTCCAAGGAGGTCATTGTTCCACTGTATTCATGGCACCAGTCATTGAGTACAGCTCTCCTTTCAGCACATACCTGACCAGGCACTTGCATCAGCTTGGAAGACCACAGAGTTTCTCACAAAAAAAAAGAACATAAGGAACAAACTATAGGTCTTATACTAACCATCTTGAAACCCTATCCCTGTATACAGTCTCCTACAGAATACTGTGCAGAAATGTATGCAAAGCCTAAAAGGCATCCGCTGATCCCACACTGATGGATTTGTTGCACATCTGCAAACCAAGCAGAATCCAAAATACATGTTTTCAGGTTCTAAATCTTATTTGTGACATCAACATGGCATGCTGGAGGGAGAGGTATGTGTTTCAAAGATGACTCCTTCTCTGGAACATGCTTCCCATCCATGTGAAGCAAATCTCATCCCTAATCCTATTCAAATGTAACTTGAACCACAGAATGGGAAACTGCATATTTACCCCTGGATTGGCACCTGTGTCCTTAATGGACAGAGGCAGCCTGTGAGCACTTGATGTGTACAATCCTATATATTAACCATTACATTTCTTGTGGTATTGACATGTCAGCAATATTTTGACAAATTGTGGGTAAGGGTGTCTAGTCTTAAAATGCCAGTTGGTTTGATAACCTAGTAATTACCTATGAACCAGAAAGGGAAATCCTGTGTTCCCTGTAGCTGGGGAAATCCTGATTCAAGCTGCCATGCAACAGATGAATACTCTGATAGATAATGATGGGACCAAAACGGAGTGTTGAGAACTGATATTGATTGACTCCAGCCTTAACATGTGAGAATCATGAATTTCTCAGATGTTTGACTATCTGGTTTTGCTGGTAGGCATCCTGAAGACGTTTTTCTTCTGTAAACATGGAAGAACTGGATATATTGTAACCATCTGTAATTTTCTTTCCTTATATGCTGGTGTAGGTGGTTTAGATCTGATATGGACCTTAGGTACTTTATATACTTGGAAACCAAGAAGAATCTTGAATGTACTACATAGCCTCTCTGAAGTAGTACATAAATGTGAAGCAGAGTTTCTCCCTAACCCAATTCAAGTGCAACTTGGACAACTGGATGGGGAATAGGAAATGTTTTCCCTGGTTTCATACCCAAGTCTCAAATGGACAAAGGCAGTCTGTAAACGGTTTATGTTTCAGGCTTCTACTTGTAAATGTTTTATCTCTTAAGCTCCTGTTTACACTTTCCAAGGGTACCAGAACTTGTTCATAGGTTCATAGGTTCATAGGTGTGTACTAAGCTAATGGCTCTTTAGAAGACTAGCCCATACAATTACCCTGGCTTCATGCCACCCGGCCTTAATTCCCAGTGCCTCTGTCGAATAAAGTCACTGGAGTGATCCCTGGGGTGAATTTTCTATTTCCCACCCACTCATCAAGATTTCTCTTGAAGAGGGCCAGTGAGGTGCTCTGCTTGATATGTATGGGAAGTCTATTCCATAGCATGGGCAGTCTCTGGGTTATAAACCTGTCCCTCCAGCATGTTCTGTTGATTGTGGTAATGAGGCTGAGGTCTCTGGAGCATGTAGTGTGGAGGGATTGTGATTTCATTAGATGTAACATCTCTGACAGAGCTGGGTCAGACATAGCTTTGTAAGTCAAGCAGAGATCGCCTGTAAGTAGGTGATATGAGACAGAAAATAGTTGGAGTTTTTTGAGTCTGTCCATATAGGACAAATGTGTAAGGCCTAGGATCCTCTTTGCGAGGTATTTTTGTGGCCTCTCCAGTTGCTGCAGGTGTTTAGTAAAGTACATGCCAAATGGGGCATTGTACTCAATGATTAGCCCAATGAGGGAAGAGTAGAGCGAGATGATGGCCTCTTTCTTCCTGGATGCAAAACCCTTAGTAATGAGATGTGCTACATAGAAGGACTTTCTGACCACAGTGGCAATGTGGTGGTCAAAAGAGAGGTTGCTGTCAACCTGTGTTCCCAGATCTCTTATAACACCTTCTGTGTTCAGTGGACTGCCATCCATGTTGTAATTCATGGGAACCATTTTTTTCCCAAAGGGGATGACAACACATTTTTTTGGCATTGAGATTAAGGCCATGGTTCTGACACCAGTTGTTGGTCTCAGTGAGGCCTTCCTGTAGGATGTCAACATCACTTGGGGAGTTAATAATAGCAAACTTCACAGCACCCATGCAAATGGAGAATAGTTGCATGACTGCCAAATTGTACATCAATGCACTGTACGAATACGTACACAAATGCATGGGTCTTGCCATACCCAATAGAACCAAGATGCTCTCCTCCAAAAAAAGGAAGCCAATATTTTTAGGAGTCCAAAGATTGCTTTAGAGAAGTTTTTCATGGTGGTTACCTTTGCGGGGGTGGGGGATGGGAGGGATGTGGATTTCCAAGTTGATTAGTTTGTGGTCGGATCTAACCAGGGAGGATTTGACTATTGGTGTAGAGAAATGGTCGCCCACGTTAGTAATGACCAGGTCAAGGATGTTGCTACCTCTAGTGGGGTTAAGAATGAGCTGTTTCAGGGCATTGGAATGAATTAATTCCAGGAAACGTTGAGCAAGTGTATTGGTACATGAGTAGTTTTCACAGTTAATGGAGGGATAGTTGAAGTTGCCCAATATGAGAGTGTTAGGTTGGACCTTAATATTCTACAGGGTTCTTAGGAACATGGAGTGTGATTCTTGGGCCATGGTTGGGGACCTATAGTAGGCTATGACCTGAATTGCTGTCTTACCCAATGTTAGCTGCACCTGAAGTATCTCAGATGCATTTTGTTGGGCTACCAGTCTGGAAGTGTGCACATCCTTTATGAATATGGAATCACCACTGTCTTTGGAGCTTAGGTCCAAGTTCTGGGGCCGAAAGGTGTGGAATGAGTTATAGCCTGGTAGTGCAGTGGTGCTTTCTGCTGCCTTGAACCAGGTCTCTCTTACATCACAAATGTTGATGTTCTCCATTTTAAGGAGTGCTTCGAGCATGTGCATTTTGAGATTTAGACTTCTAGCATTGAGCAGCATGGCACTCAGATTGCATTTGTTTATAGCTGTTACGGTGGTAATTTGGTCTTTGGAACACCACCTAAAAATGGCACTATAGGGGTGGCAAGACTCTTGGTCAATATCCAGAAGCCCAGGGGTGACAGATGCAGGCCATCAATAGCAAAGGATCGAGGTATGTCAATCATGTCATCCCAGGCAGACAGATATTGGATCCCCTTAGAATGACACCTGAAACTTAGCCAGTTGCTGAAATCAATCATTTTCTGCTTGTACTGTGGTATCATTCTGGGTGATGGCAAGATGCTGCTCAGGGCTAGGATCATACCCACCTGGGCTGCATAATCTGAGTACTCCTCCATGTCTCTTTTCATGTAGACCAGGGAGGTACATCTCAGGTCATTCACACCCACATGTACAATGACAGAGTCGTATTTGTACCTGTTGTTGAGGGACCTGAGTGCATGCGTTATGTGATGGATCCTGACACCTGACAGGCATCTGACTGTTACTTTCTCCTTATTCAGCCTAGTGAGTGGGACATCAGTGTGCCTCACTTTTGATTCACCTATGACTAGTGTGTTGGGCATGCTGTTTTGCCTTAGGGGCTTTAGTTGAGTGGCACACAGTTTAGGAGAGTAATGTGCTTCATGATTAGTTGTGTGTTGTGGCGGTCGAGTGCATTTCTGCCTTGGAGGTCTCTGCTGTTTGGGTAGATTTTTATTGAGAGCCTCCATGAAGTTGGGTGTGTGGTTTGTGTTTTTATGTGAAGGCAGTGCTGGTGTGTGTTCTGGAGGGCTATGTGTTCCATGTGGTGTGGTGTAAGTGTTGACCTTCTCCTCTTGACCAGCTCTTTCAGTCTTGGCTGGAGAGTGTGTGACTTCCAGTTTGGATAAATAAGTGCATCTCTCGCAGGTCTGAGTGTTTGGAGGTAAGAGGACAGGGTTGTCAGTGTATATGAAGCAGTTGCTACATTGCCTCAGGATGCCCAAGTTTACCAGGTTAATAGGAGAAAGCACTGGGAGATGACCTTTAGACATGCCTGGAGGGGTGGGCATTAATAATAAATACTGGAGCTGTTTCCTTGTAGAAAGTTTAGTACTGGTAGTACTTTTGTATGCTACAATAATTATTACAAGAAGTCTGGTAAAGTGCTAGACTAACAAGCTAGTAAAAGTGCAGGAAAGGAGAGAACTAGCACATCTAAGGGAAAAATTGAGGAGCAGACTTTGGCACCACTCAGAAGCTTACAAACACTCCTGGATACAGCAAATCTGTATCTAGACTAGACTACTTACAGGAAAGATGGGAAAAGTGCAAATGCAGGCTTTTAAACCAGAAAATTGAAAGAGATGGAAAAACTGCCCAAATGACCAATAAACTACAATTTCTGGGCCAGAAACCACTCCTCTTGTGGTAGATAGGCTAGCTAGTGCTTACCACTCCCACTGATAAGCTACAATGTTTCCCTCCAACACAGAAAGGCTTGGCGGGGGGTTCAGAAGCTTACATACAGTCCTGGCTACAGCAAATCTATATCTGGACTAGACTAGTTACTGGAAAGGCAGGAAAAGTGCAAACATGGGCTTTTAATCCAGAAAGTTGAAAGAGATGGAAAAACTGCCCAAACAACCAATAAACTACAATGTCTGGGCCAGAAACCACTCCTCTTGTAGTAGATAGGCTACCTAGTGCTTACCACTCCCACTGATAAGCTAGACGGCTTCCTTCCAACAAAGAAAGGCTTGGGGGGCTCAGAAGCTTAAAAACAGTCCTAGATACAGCAAATCTGTATCTAGACTAGACTAGTTACAGGAAAGGTGAGAAACACGCGCAAATGTGGGCTTTTAAACCAAAAAGTTGAAAGAGATGGAAAAACTGCCCAAACAGCCAATAAACTACCATTTCTGAGCCAGAAACTACTCCTCTTGTGGTAGATAGGCTACCAAGGGCTTACCACTCTCACTGATAAGCTAGAAGGCTTCCCTCCAACACAGAAGGCTTTGGGGGCTCAGAAGCTTACAAACAGTCCTGGATACAGCAAATCTGTATCTGGACTAGACTAGTTACAGGAAAGGCAGGACACAAGGTTAGAATTTTTTTTTTTTAGTAAAGTGGAAAAGGAGAATGGAGCAGCAGAAGATAATTCAAAGTTAAGAAACTAAGTGGGTTGGCCCTCTCAAATCTTCTCTCTGTATTAGGTAGAATGATCTAATGGCACTAGACTGGGAGGAGTGTCCCAGATCAAATTTACAGTAGGGGCGGGCAGCTGTAAAGCCACCAAGTATAAGAGAAAGACACCAGTAGGGATGGAGGGTGGGAAACTAAAATCAGTTCTATGATACTCTCCTTGGCAGGAAATCAGAACAAACAGATGTTTAACAAATGGAGAAAATTTCCAGTTAATACTGTTAGAAAAATGTGTATTTGAATATATGAGAAATGCTAGTTTAAAAGTAAGGTAGTATATAATGCATTTTATTCTATTAATCATATAATAGAAATGATTAATTCATGTGTAAATGTAAGTAGTTTTGAAACTGCAGTGTGGCTTGAGGCAAGCTGACCTCCAACCCTGGCAGATGCTAGCTTAGCAAATTTTAATGTTTATGCTTTTCACAAGTGATTATCTGCTGAGTCAGGAAATTAAATGTGTGAAATAATGAACTCTTCTGCTCTTTCCTGCTGGGATGATTTGGCCTTGTATATGTGTTACTAAGATAGCATGCAGCTGGTGGGAAAGTGTTACAGTGAACAAAGATGTGTATTAGAAGATTGAATCCACCATTGTATTCGAACTGATGTGAAACCTTGAAGAAGTAACTTTACAGAAAGACATTATGTCTGACCAGGTGGATAGCAAGGCCGTATTGTTACTAGAGGAAAACTTTTTAAAAATATACAGCATCAGCAGTTTTTATGAATAGAGGACTGTAAACTAAAGTGATGTAGATGCCCTGTGACATACCATGTCAATAAGGTGGGCACAGCTTGAATGTTAGAACTATATAAAATTGTGTGCTTCCTGTTTCATGTTAGACAAAATTCTGTACTTGTACGTTTTTTGCCTCCTGGTGTACACTAGTAAACTTTTGAACCTGAACCTCCAGTGTATTGAATTCTTGATTTTATTTAACAGTTTGGTCCTTCTTAGCCGGAATTCCCTCGGACAGCTGCAGATCAGAGTCTACCAGTGGTCAAATACTGCGCAGGAGAAGTTACCGAAATGGTTCTTCTTGGGTGAAAAGACCTCTGACTGAATTGTCGTTTAAAGAGGCTGGCCACTTTCTGATCTGTGGCCGAAGAGCGGATACTGGACGACTCAATACCGGAGGCTCAGGTAGGAAGATTTTGCCTTTTTTCTGTTTTAGATCAGGGACTAGGTTACAGTATATTGTTGTCAAGATTTGTTTTGCAGATCAGGGACAAGAGGAAGTACTGTATATTTGGTCATAGATCAGGGTAACAGAATAAGGTTGGCAGTTATTCTAGATAAACTGTGAAAAGGAACTGAACTTCTAATCTCACATGATAAAAAGGGTTACGTAACATTTTCTTTGCCATGGGAAATCAGTGCACTAAAACATCACGAGATCCGCCCCTAACTGAAGATGCAAAATACATGCAATTACAGCATTCCGATAACGTTAGGTATTATACGAAATGGGTTAAATATGAATTTGATGGTAAACTAGATAAAAACCTCACTAGTTAAACTCCTTAAGCAACTTAAATCTGATGCGGGAGGTCAGGCAAAAAAGCAACGACAATTAGGCATTCCTTAGGCACACAGGTGGATTGAGGAAGCAAATCGTAGAGAACAGAAGCTTAAAAAATTCAAAAACATTATTTTTAGACAAAGAAGATAATAACTTGGTAATAGCAACAGCTCCTTCTCCTCCTCCCTTGCCCCCCCCTTACCCTTTTCAGGATATGAAGCGAGTGGACAGGCTGGTCCACCTCCGCGTTATCCTGAAGTTTCAGCAAGACCACAACCATTTGTTAGAGATCCTATTGAAACTAGGTCTTGGACATGTAAAATACATAGGGATGCAGAATCATATCAAATAGAGAGAAACCTACAGGATGAGAGTGAGGAAGAAATATGCCCACTTATAGAGGTCCCAAATCTTCAGGCAGGGCAGGAAGGGCATAATCCAACACTCTTAGTATATAGACCATGGACACCGGAGGATATTCAGAAAGCTACTGAGGGAATCTCCCATCCGAAAGTTAATTTTATGAAATTTTTAGAAGATTTACAAGGCATGAGGCTGAGTTACCACTTGAATGGGGAAAAAGTAGAAAAAGTAGTAAGACAAATTATTGGTCCAGATTGGCACATGATTTGTGGCACCTGGAATCCTCGTAATGCAGAGCTTAAACCACTCCCACATAGTGACGCAGAATTAGACAACAGAGTGAAAGGTCTTACAGACCGAATCTCTGAGAAATGAAAACCTAGAGCAGACTGGACTTGCATTAATCAATGCATACAACAAGAAAATGAGACAATAGATGGGTACTATGCTAGATTATTAGAATGTTTTAATAATCATAACGGTATGTTGGTTCCTGAGAACCAAACAAATGATTTCCCTGTATGAACAAAAATTGAAAAATGCATTTTTGAAAGGTTGCATTGCACCTATTAGTAGCTTCATTACGAAGCATATGATAGACCATCAAACAGGGAGGCTACAAGCCTTACTTGAATACGCTAGACATGCTGAAAGACATTTTAATAGTAAAAAGAAAAAGAAGGCGCAAGTCTTCACTGCTGAAGATGGAGCTGAAGTATTTGTGTTACAGTCAGGGAAAAAGGGCAAGAAGAATGCTCAGGGAAACAAACAGTCTGACAAACGATCAGAAGATTTTGAAGAGAGGAAAAAGAGAGGTGAATGCTTCAAGTGCGGGAAAAAGGGACATCTAGCAAGGGATTGTAAGCAGAACAAAAAGGTAATTACAGAAGATAAGGGAGATGAGGAGTGACTATATGATAGTGAAGATACATCATGGGAAAATCAAAAATCATCAGGGAAAGTTAATACACAAAAAACAAATGTAAATGTGATAGAAGAATAGAGGAAGTGCAAGTAGATATGGAGGATGAAGAAAGTGAAATTTTGGACTTAGCATTACTGAGCTTAGAGCTCTACTTAGCAGATACGAAACTGGAAGTTACACTTCTTGTGGAGGGAAGGGAAGTCAACTTCCTGTGTGACTCAGGAGCATCACAGACCCTGATACACCCCTCCAAGTTACCGAAACATTCTGAATCACCTGATTATATACTAGTAAAAGCAGCAAATGGACAGCTATACAGGGAACCACTTTCCCATGATATAGCAATAACTGACCCTGTTTCAGGTATGACCCAGAGAAGTAAAATTGTTGTTTCTGCAAAGTGTCCAGTGAACCTATTGGGCAGGGAACTTATGCAGATATTTGGCATAGCAGTAGTTCCAACTGTACAAGGTATGGAGGTGCAGAGACAAATGGATACCTTTGTAGTGCGATCGGAGGGTGAAACTTTTTACTGGTACAGCCAGGACCTAGTCACGACTGGTCCAGGGGCAGTAACCGAGGAACTGATGAACGTAGCCATCAGTAAAGCCCCCTCCCTCGACACGGATTGACAGAATTTGTTACACTGTACTCTATACTACTGTACTACACCAGGACCTGATAGAGAATATGAGCAAGAATTGTTCAGAAATCATGCAACTAGATTAGTAATTCGTACTTTGTACTGGGATACTGAGGGGAACAGTGTAGTTAGCCGTTCATTACCTCAAAAATTCCTTGCATTATATAGATCAAATCGATTACCACATATCATCTTGACAAAGAACAAAAATGTAAAATGGGCAGACTTAGGAGAAAAAGTAACAAGGTGTAAGAAACAGACTGATTTAGAACTATCAGAACAAGGGATACAGAAACAAAAACTGAATTGGTTGACACAGACACATCCAGCTGTACACTTGCAATCTAGCGATGACAGCTGACTAGCATTTTTATTAGAAGAAGAAGAAAAGGCCTTATGTGAAATTCCAACAACTCTTTGGTCAACAGGCAAGTCAGATGTAGGACTTATTCGAACAGCAGGACCAGTTACAATTACCCCGAAGTTGGCATTTAGACCACAGAAAAGACAATACCCTTTGAGAAAGGATGCAGAAATAGGAATCAAGCCTATAATAGCAGCACTACTCAAAGAAGGAGTACTGGTAGAATCTCCTGATTCACCATGTGATACACCCCTATTTCCTGTTAAAAAAGCAAACGGGAAATGGCAGATGGTACAAGATTTATAAGCTGTAAATAATGCAGTAATACCTAGAGCACCTACGGTGCCAGACCCACATACATTGTTAAATGATTTAAAACCGCAACAGAAGTATTTCTCTGTGGTAGATATCAGTAATGCTTTCTTTTCAATACCTATACATCCTGATAGTCAATATTGGTTTGCATTTACATTTCAGGGTAAAAGGTATACCTATACTCGACTACCACAGGGATATTGTGAGAGCCCAACAATATTTGCCCAAGAAATGGCTAGCAACCTGGTAGGGTTTACCCCACCGGGAGGTAGTCAGATTCTACTTTATGTAGATGACATCTTGCTAGCAGCCCCCACCCAGCAACAATGCATGGAGGATACTGTAGAGTTATTGAAATTTTTAGCAACACAGGGACACAAAGTAAACAAAAATAAGTTACAACTTTGGAAAAAACAAGTTAGATACCTAGGATATGTAATATCCAATGAAGGTAGAATACTAGACGAGGAAAGAAAAACAGCAATTTTGCAAGCACCCAAACCAGCAACCAAGAAGGAAATGATGTCCTTCTTGGGAACAACTAATTTTTGTCAGAGCTGGATACCAAATTATGCTTTGGAATCGGCTCCACTGACTGACTTGATATATAAGACACCAATGGCAGCACAAGATATTTTACAATGGACACCTGAAGCAGAAACGGCTTTCTGCAGGTAGAAGCAGTTGATAGCTTCTTCATTAGTTTTAGGACTCCCAAATTATCACAAACGGTTCTTTCAGACCGTAGATTGCAAGCAAGGATATATGACGTCAGTATTGATGCAACAACATGGGGACAAGCAACGCCCCATAGCCTATTATTCATCGCAGTTAGACCCAGTGGCGTGATCTTTGCCTCACTGTGTACAAGCAGTAGTTGCAGCTGCAATGGCAGTACAGGCTTCAGCCTCAGTGGTGTTATTCCACCCTCTCACATTGAGAGTGCCTCATGCAGTTGCAATAATTTTACTGCAAGAAAAAGTGGCATACCTTTCTCCTGCTAGACAACTTTCATGTATGACTATATTGCTGAGCCAACCTCATATGACAATTGAACGATGTACGACATTAAATCCATCAACATTACTTCCAACTCCTGCGGATGGCACACCACACAGCTGCCTGCAGGAAATTGAACAGTTAGCTTTATCTAAACAAGATCTCTCAGATATGCCCTTGGATAATGCCGAGGTGACATATTACGTGGACGGCTCATGCAGAAGGGGCCCTACAGGAAAGAATCTAGTAGGGTATGCAGTAGTTACAGACACTGAAATTTTAGAAGCCCAATCCTTACCACATAACTTATCCGCACAAGCAGCAGAATTGATAGCTTTGATGCGGGCATGTACTTTAGCAAAAAACAAGCATGTAAACATGTATACTGATAGTCAGCATGCTTTTTCTACAGTACATGTATTTGCACAACAATGGAAAAATAGAGGAATGATAACATCTAGTGGAAAACCTATTAATCATGCGCAATTTATTTTGGAATTATTAGAATCTATTCAGTTACCTACCAAAGTAGCTATTTGTAAATGTGTAGCTCATACAAAACAACAGGATAAGATTTCGAAAGGTAATGCAAGAGCTGATGCAGCTGCAAAGCAAGCAGCCTCAGACTCAGAAACTTTACTTTTGAATGAGGAATTACAACCCTCTGAGATTTTAGATTTTGACATGTTAAAAACAATGCAGATGCTTACTACAAAAGCAGAAAGACAAAAATGGGAAAAACGAAGTGCAATTCTTGAAAACGGACTGCACATTTCCAAAGAGAGAAAACCGATATTGCCGTCTAATTTATTTAAATATGCAGCTTTGTTGAGCCATGGGCAGTGCCATGTCTCAACAGGGGGGATGGTACAGTTAGTAAACCAAATATTCCAAACATATGGATACACAAACTACACAAAAACATTTTGTGCAGCTTGTCATACTTGTAACAAGCACCATGCACAAGGAGCATTTAAAACCAAGCAAGGAAGATTTCCTATACCACCATATCAATTCCATACTATTTGTATGGATTTCATAGAATTGAGTAAGTGTGAAAGGAAGAAATACTGTTTAGTTATTGTAGATATGTTTTCTAAATAGGTAGAAGCTTTTCCAACCAAAAATCTGGATGCAGCAACAGTGGCAAAAGCCCAGATAAAAGAAGTAATCCCTAGATTTGGCATTCCAGAAAGGATTTATAGTGACAACGGTACACATTTTGTGAACCAGACAATTCAACAACTTGGGAGATTTTTTTGTATCTCCTTAAAGAACCATTGTGCCTACCACCCACAGTCAGCAGGACTGGTGGAAAGGTACAATGGTACCCTTAAGAATAAACTAAGGAAGTTAGTCGAGGAGACCCAAAAGAATTGGATACACTGTCTGCCTTTAGCACTGCTGAGTATGAGAATGGTTCCAAATGTGAAGGGTTTGACTCCCTTTGAAATGATTTTTGGGAGATCATATTATGTGCCTCAGTGGAAAGCTCTCATGCCAGCAGAGCAAGAGGCTGACAGTTCATTAGCTAGTTATATGAGGAAACAGTTAACAAATAAATCTGTTTTGCAGTTTAACTCTTTTTCAGATAAGGAACAGACCAGACCAGTAGAAGCAGTCTTGGCCCCCGGGATGTGGGTTTGGCTGAAAGTGACGAAGAGGAAGAATTGGGCGAGTCCAAAGTGGAAAGGACTGTACCAGGTTCTGTTGGCAATGCCTACTGCAGTCAGAGTGGCCGAGAGGACGTCCTGGGTTCATTTGACACACTGCAAACCAGTAAAGAACTTTCAACTTGATAAAAACTTTGTGACTGATATACAGCAGGACCAAGATAGCCAAAAACAAAGCGAATAGAAATTTAGATCAACCCCAGAGATGTTGCATAATTATTTTGTTGAGTATACATTTATTGACTGTAATTGTGACAATTTTCCTCTTGTTGTGGTTTATCCTACACACAACCACACAAGTGAAAGTGGGAAGGCGTGACAAAACGTCTATAGACTGGCATCCAAATTTTAACACATACCTAGCCATGGAGCATGTATATGCAGAGACTATGAACATTTCAAATTGCTGGGGTTGTACAGCTATACCAACAGCATATGGAGGACTGATAATGTCCGCTGTCCCTTTGGGGATAAATGATACTTGGGAGAATTTACTCTTCGATATGGGAACTGTCAGATCACAGGACAAAATAGCTTTATTTTTACCTGTCACACAAAAAGGAATTGTATGTTTTTACAAAAATGATACTCTTCAGGTGGGCTGGAGCAATTGTAATATAACCATATCTTATTGGTGTTATATTAAGAATAGTAATGGCAATACTTTTTGCAATACTAATTATGACTCATATTTGAACTCACTGAAAACAACCATGAATGACATTCACAAGAATCCTGTTTTGTTTAAACAATTGTCAGTTATAGATCAGAAAATGTTTCATGCAGGGTTAATGCGCATTAATACTAAAGTAGAAAACTGTTATTTTATTTGTGGGAAAAAAGCATATAAATGGTTACCTGAGAATTGGTCCGGCAGTTGTTTTTTGGGTTATCTGGTTCCGGCAATAAGACATACTGCAGAATTACCTTTGGGTAAGATACGAAACGTGAGAGAAGCAACCCGAAAACCTGAAGGTCCAGTTGAAAAATCTGTAATTCCAGTTGGAAGGATCGAAGCTGGCTGGAAAGACCATAATACCATAAAAGACAAAAGTAAATTGACTCATATGGACGGACAGTGTTATATCTTGGGCAGGAATATTCCCAGCCTATGGAGCAGTCAAATCGATCTGGGAGCTGAGGAAGTTGTTGAAACTTCTTGAAGTTATGAGTAATGCAACTTTTTCTGCCCTAGAACTGGTGACTGATGAACTGAATGCAATGAGAACTGTTGTGCTACAAAATCGAATGGCTCTTGATTTCACCCTAGCGGTGAGAGGTGGTACGTGCGCGCTTATCAAAGAAGAATGCTGTGCGTACATACCAGACAACAGGCATGAAATTAATAATCACCTAGAGGTAATTCAGTAAGTATCAGCCATGGCTGAACCAGGTCCAAACCCACTGATGGACTTTTTCCAGAATCTATTTGGGGGTTGGGGTTCCATCCTAATGAATATTCTGATTGCCATTTGTGTGGGTATACTCCTAATAGGAGCATGTGTTTGCTGTGGAATTCCCTGCATGAAAAGACTAATCAAAGATTTTATTGATGTATCTGTTACTGAAATTTTGTACCAAGACATTGAGATTGAAAAGTTGATCTCAGATGACATTTTTTCTGAAGTATAGATTGAATGACTCACCTAGCTGAAAATCCTAAAAGGAAAAGGCTGGGAGATGAAAAGACACTATGCATACTTCAAAATAGAATAAAAAGTATTAATAGCGGGGAAAATGTTAGAAAAATGTGTATTTGAATATATGAGAAATGCTAGTTTAAAAGCAAAGTAGTATATAATGCATTTTATTCTATTAATCATATAATAGAAAGGATTAATTCATGTGTAAATGTAAGTAGTTTTGAAACTGCAGTGTGGCTTGAGGCAAGCTGACCTCCGACCCTGGCAGATGCTAGCTTAGCAAATTTTAATGTTTATGCTATTCACAAGTGATTATCTGCTGGGTCAGGAAATTAAATGTGTGAAATAATGAAATCTTCTGCTCTTTCCTGCTGGGATGATTTGGCCTTGTATATGTGTTACTAAGATAGCATGCAGCTGGTGGGAAAGTATTACAGTGAACAAAAATGTATATTAGAAGATTGAATCCACCATTGTATTCGAACTGATGTGAAACCTTGAAGAAGTAACTTTACAGAAAGACATTATGTCTGACCAGGTGGATAGCAAGGCCGTATTGTTACCAGAGGAAAACTTTTTTAAAATATACAGCACCAGCAGTTTTTATGAATAGAGGACTGTAAACTAAAGTGATGTAGATGCCCTGTGACATACCACGTCAATAAGGTGGGCACAGCTTGAATGTTAGAACTATATAAAATTGTGTGCTTCCTGTTTCATGTTAGACACAATTCTGTACTTGTACTTTTTTGCCTCCTGGTGTACACTAGTAAACTTTTGAACCTGAACCTCCAGTGTATTGAATTCTTGATTTTATTTAACAAATACCTTACACACAGCGAAACTAGCTAGAAAATACTTACAAACAGTTTGACAGTAAAAACCTTATTTATCAGGCCCTGTGAGGCAGACAATTTTAGTACAACAGTGCAGATTAGTTTATAGCTATAAAATACAGTAAAAAGTATGCAGTAGACAATAAAATTGCTATAAATATCTTAGAATAATCAATAACTTGTAACAATAAGCAAAAAACAGGATACTTAATGTTATATATCACAGATCACAGTTTTGCTCAGTGCCCCTCCTCCGATTAGCTCTGTGTGAAATGGCAGAGACACTCACAAGGTAACTTCCTAAGTAACAGAAGGTTGGAACCTGAAACAACGTTTAAAAAAAAGCTCAAAACAACCAATGAGGTGCTTACTCCAAGCCATAGTCCAGGTTACCCCATTCAGCCATTGACTATAAACACTACACTCTCACTGAAATGTAAAATGGCTTTTGCTAAACTAAGATGGCCTGGAAAATGTGCTCAAACACACAACCTCTGCAAACAAACAAGTAGGCCCAGAAACACAACCCTGAATATGGACAATGCTATAGCTACTACCTACATTACTTAGGTAGAAAACACTACAGAAATGTTTATCACAGCAGAAAAACAGCAGTGAGCCTTTAAATGAATGTTTTAAACAGATAAAGGAGCAAGGAGACTCTAGAAAGTGCTTTTAACTGCAAACAAATCAGGTATATGATACACTCCTTGGCAGGAAATCAGAACAAACAAACAGATGTTTAACAAATGGAGAAAATTTCCAGTTAATACCTTACACACAGTGTCAGAGATCGGGATACATGTCTAGGCTTAAAAAGGGTTCAGTGGTAATTAGTCTAGTGCATACTTATGAACCTATAAATGATTCCACAGCACCTAAGTGTAGGTGTTCTTTATTTAAAAGATTATTTACAATACTTTTTACAAACTTACATATTTACAATTTATATAGTATGCAATTTTCCATTCCTTTCTGTTATTGTCATACAATCATAAATATCATATTTTTCATTATTGTGTTAAACTTCTATCACCATTATTCTTATTTGATTCCCACTCCTTTTTCCACAACCACCATCTAATTTTTCTAAAATTACTGCTAGCCCTCTATTTATCATTAAACATGATTTCATTTATCCTTTTATTCCAAATGACCTACACAATGTGTAATAATCTTTTATCTACTTTATTAACATAGTATTTATTTTTATGGTTATAATATACATACAAAATCATATCCATATTTATTTAATTTACTTCCTTTATATTCTCAAAGAAATTTCTTCACATAATTTTCCCACAATTTTGCAACCCTTATGCACTGTAAGAAAACATGTTCTGTATTTTTTTCTCTGCGCCCATATACAGCAACTCTTTCACTGATTTTTACATGGCATATTTCTTTTTGCTGGTAATTTATTAATCACTAATCTCCATAGAAAATGTTGTATTCTATTTGCTTATTACTGGCTCAGGGTTGTTTGAGGCGGTACAAGATTCTGAGGAGCTGTTTCAGCAAAATTTCTTTGTTTCATTGCAAGCAAATGTCCAAAACAATGATGGATGCTTTATTGCAACCTTTAAGTTAGGTGTTTTATGGAATGATATTTTGGGTGAATTGTTGTTGCAGAGTGAGCTACTTTTATAGCTTTAACTTTTTCATTCATTAGCTCAGTCCAAGGATTAACATATAATATTGTATCAGGATATTTTATACTACACTTTTCAATCATTTTCTTTTTCATCATTTTTTATATTCTATAGATGTTTTTCTTGATAACATCTCATGTCTTCATTTATATATTTTTCCCTCTTTTGAGCATCTTTAATGTAGCCAATACTGGTTATATTTATACTTTAGTAAATTTACTGCTAACATCTTATTTTTATTATTTATCTAAAACAAAATTTCATACAAATTCAGAGAAGCAGGATAAACAATTGGATTTAGTAATACTAAACCTCCACCTTCCTTATCCATATATAAAACTAATCTTTTCACTAGATTCAATCACAAACCCTGTATAAAAGAAAACATTATTGTTGTATTTCTTTTTCATAGACACTAGCTAAATATGCTTTCTTTCCTCAGTGTAATTGAATTAATCAAATAAACCTTTTTAGTAAACAATAGCTTGTATGTTTTCTAAATACAACAATGCTCCTTTATTTCATCTATGTTCCCCATTCCTTTGTTCCTTAATTACTTTTTACCCACAATTCAGGTTCCTCACACAAATATTTAATTTACTGAAAAAGATACTCCTCCTATTTTTACTATATCACCCAGTCTTTTGCTTTTTTTCTTTATTTAAAGTCATGCTTATTATGTTTGAACACTGATGTACATAACATATAACTTCTTTCATTCAGACTTTGTTTCTCATAATCAATATAATGTAATCTGCATAAAGTAAACATAATTGGAATTGTTATCCCTTTATCAGTAATATAAGTAGCACTTCTCATATGCAAATTCACATCTCTAACTAATATATTCATAAGTAATAAATTCCCCTTTCTTTACTTGTAACTTAGGCATGCAATGTTACATTTCTATATACCTGATTATGCCATCTGAGATCTACAATAGTTTATCTTCCTGTCATTACCAATGTTATATTCAGTATTTTCACTGATTTCCTACAAAGTACAATTATGTCAGAACATAGTTCTTTTCTTAGGTTCCATATTGTATATCTGCCTGAAAGTTTCTTTGTTTGTAATTTCGTCTATGCCAAAAATCTTACATCTTACAATATTATTACATCATCAGACTTACTACACTAATTTAAGATGTGTATTCTCTGCTTATATTTTTAATATTATTTATACTTACAGAAATCTAATGTTGCCATTATGTCTGTGTTGTAGCTTACCAGAAACTGTGTAAATGTGAAGTATTTATCTCAGTTGCATTATTTATTTCCTTTCATTTTTTTTACACTTCTCCCTTTAAACTTTCTTTTTCTGTCTGTTATTACTATTTTCCAGTTGATATCTTCCTCATCACTTATTTCAGAACCTTCTTCTATAATGTGTTCTCTTCTGATTTGTTTTTCTTTCTCCTTATCTTTATGTTTACCCTGATTTTGCTTCCCTGCTTCTTCTTTATCTTTTATTGGAACCATTTTTTCTCTCAGTATACTGTCATCACTTTAATTTTCTTCTTCATCTTTTTTTCCCTAGATTACAGTCCACCCATAAATACTGAATTTCATTACATTTGAAACATTTCAATTCACACTTTTTTGCATCATGACCCTATTCCCCAGAAATATAACATTTTCTCTTATCATGGTTACTAAGCAAATGATCATCTTTTCAACAGTGAAAAAGCATGATTTAGGTGATACAAATATTTTACAACATTCCTCTTACCTTCTACATTTCTCATACTAGGGATATGAACATTTTTTCGTTATCTATTTTCAGTACAATATGACAGTCCATTTCACCAGTCCATAATAATCTGTTATCATACATATTGCTAATGTCCATAATTACTTTACAAAGTTTGCTTAAATGTCTCTTTAAAGTCTCTTTTTCATCAATTTAAAATTGAACATGTATTTTCTTTTTTGTTTCTCTGTGAAATGATTCAACCACATAAGAGTTCCATGGATGACAGTTATTTTTCTTTTCATACTCCTCACAAAAATTTTCCACAACAGATCCAGTCTCAAAAATGATGTCACTAAATGGTCTCTTTATAAATAAGAATAAAAGTTCTTACCTCATGAGTGTTCACTCCCAATGGGACCATGAAATTATCCTAAATGTTATACCTGTCCATTTCTTTTTCCTCTTTGTTCTGAATTCTTACCATATATTTCATTTGAGTGTTATTTCCTTTCTTCTCTTCATCACTTAGCCCTTTCCCTGCTGTTTCCTTAACAGTCTCAGCTTATGATTTCTTTTTCTGGCAATAGTCTTTTAAAATGGCTTCCAATTCTTCCTATTGGATTTTGTCCATAAGTTCACTCCATGAACCATTTCATCCAATCTCTTGCTCATTCTGCAACAATTCACCAAAAATATCATCCCGTAATCCTCTCAATTGGAGGTTTGTAATAAAATATCCATCATTGTTTTGAACATTTGCTACAGATGAAACAAATAAAATTTGCTGAAACAGCTCCTCAGAATCATGTACATCCCCAAACATTACACCAGCATTCACCTCTGTGCCATCTGCCACACTGGATTTCCTTGAGCTCTATACTCCAAGCTAACATTGTTCCAGGATCAGAAGAAGAACTCTACTAATGAGTAGAGAAAGTTCCTTGACACCCAGGCCCAAATTTCCCATAGTACTATGAACACTTCCTTGGGTCTCCCCTGAAAAGAGGCTACTAGCTTAGTGGAAATAACCCTGTCAGCAAAGGATAAATAGAAAAAATAAATACATAAACAAATAATGAAGTTAGGAAAGATGTGTTATGGGTGACTTGAAAATGGATGGACCTATAATGTTGACTATGATCTATTATAGTATACCTATGACCAAAACAACCAAATTGCTTGATGAACTTATAAAGTATGTTATTGCAGATACCCCATTTGTTATAACAGGTGATTTATTTATTTAAACTTTATTTACTGGGAAAGTCTGACTTGGAATGAAGCCAATTTTCAGTGGAGAACCAGGGAGAAACTCTCCATAAGCATGTCTTTATAATTTGGGAGGAAGCCCACATGAATGCAAAGAGGACATGCAGACTCCACACAGAAGGCACCCCAGCCAAGAATCGAACCAGAGAACCTCTTGCTGTGAGGCAACAACACAACTGCTGCACCACTGTGCCATGATAAAAATTATAATCAGAGAAAATTAAATAAAATTTAATTAGGATGTAAAGTCATGCTGTAACTTATTTCAAGTGAGGAAACGGACATATCATATAAGGTGTTAAAACAATGGTATTAAATAAAATGGAAGGACAGAAAACAAACATATATTTTTCTGATTATGATGAATTTTCTACATGTGAAGGAATGAAGGAGGCAAGTATTAAGTAATGAAAGAGGATGAAAAGACCTAGAGGAAGAGGATGTGAGATGGAACAATGTCAGATGTTGTATAGTAAGATGACTATATACAAAGTTAATGAGGAATTTAAAGAGATTAATTAAAAAAAATAGTTTAAGGTGTTGATAGGAAAGATTCAGGGCCGGATTTAGAAAAGGCATGCACGAAGTCTAAGATTAGTGTAAGCGATCCAGCAACTGCCAGCAGGGGCGTGCATGAGAGCTTCCAAAGCTACTCTTGCACGGACAGCACCATGGTATGCAAATTACCTCATTTGCTGCTGAAAGCTATGCAAATGAGGTAAATTTGTAATCCAGGAAACACTAACCTGTCCGTGGAAGAGTAGTGTTATTTGCAGAAATGTACTCCATTGGTAACGGAGTACTGTTCTGCAAATAGCTAAACGGAGCTATGACAGCTCCAAATAAAGGATACATCTAGTTGAGGAAGCATGCCAATGGCCAAATATAAGGCCATTGGCATTTGCAAATGTTGTAAATCCTTAAATTCCATTTTATTTCCCCTGATCGTCGATGTTTAAGCGTAGCACAGTGCCACGCAAACGTGCGGTGCTTTAAATAAAATGAAAAAAAATTGAAAAATAGCCAAAAATGGGCATTCCCACTAAAAAGCTTGTTCTACCATACAGGTGAATGGCAGGCTGAAAACAACATGGCCACTGAGTAGTGGTTGCTAAGGGGGGGAAGCTCAGTGTGAGAGATGTAACCAAGCATCAGTAGGCAATCCTATGCAAATGAGGATACGGATATTGAATCCCAATTTTCTCTGGCATGTGAGCCATGTCCCTAGAGTGTAAGTGCAGGAGTAGAGGAGTAGTAGAGTAGAAGATAGGTGACATCATGAGGGGGTATGTCTGAAAGACTGTAAGCTTATTGGAGCACTGTGGCTTGTGTTTGCACAGCTTTATCGGAAATGAAAAAAAAAATATTTCTTTTACTTTTTATATTTGTACGGGGTTTACTATATGGGGGAGTTTAGTGTTAGAATGTACACATGTGAGTGGATTCGCTCATGTAACTAGACATTTCCCGTGTTTCAAACTTGCAGGGACATGGATTTTTGGACTGATTGGCAGTCCAACATGCCCCCTACACTCTTCCACACTCCATGTTAGTTTTAGAGTTGAGGCAGCGCGCCCTCATTAATAAGCATGGTGCGCTGCCATCTTACTCTTAGTCTTAGACTCTTACTCTTAGACTGGCTCTTCCATGTAAGACTAATTTAGTCTTACACGGAAGATTAGTGAATCCTAGGGATTGTTATTTCAGGATATCAGTTCAGGCATATAAATTAGCTACCAGATAGGGAATTGCTGCATTTTCATCAATTAATAATGGCAATGAAAAAAATAGATGTCTTCCCTAGGTGTGCATTTTAGTTTCCAAGATGTTCCTAAGGAGTGTCTTTTTGTTGATTTTCCGGTTGGCAAAGGGCATAAAAGTGTTTGGATCTATACTATTTTAAATGAGAAGACATATTTCTCATCCACAGAGAAGCTCAGGCAGCATTGGGGCATAGTGGCTCACTTACAGAGAACTCTACAATGCTTTTCTGGTGTTTTAACTGCATCTAGAGACATGCAAGCTAAGATAAGAATATTTGCTGGATTAACTACTATGTGTTAGCATTTTTAGAGCATTTATTTAATTTTGTGGGAAAATAGTAATTTTTCAGTTTGTTGGCTTTTCTAGTCTGTATGCCTCCAAACCTCTTTGCAGAAGAGCAAACTAGCCAGGGACTTAGTTGTTTGGTTGTTATTTTCTGTTTAATTTGCACTCGAGTGCTGCTTTTGCTGTGCTTTTACATTAACAGAATACAGGAACAGACACCGTGTAATAGAAGGTGATTACCTGGGCACTCTTAGTAAGCACTGGAGGAAACCCAGAGTGTGGTTGTTTGTTGACTAGAAGACATAGGAGTCAGCTTACAAGCTTTGTTCTCTGTTGTAAAGCAGGTATGATGCAAGGTTCTTTATTCACTTGCAGAGAACTCTACAATACTTTTCCAGTGTTTCAATTGCATCCAGAACTGTCCAAGCTAAAATAAGAATATTTTCTTGATTAATTGCACTTGCAGTTGCTTTATACATTGATCACCACTGATTTTGAGCATTTTAAACCATTTAGTTAATTTTCTAGCAAAAATAGTAATTTGTCTGTTTACTGGATTTCTCAGTCTGTGTGGCTCCAAATTTCTTCACAGAAGACAGAATTAGCCAAGGAAGTCATTGTTCAGAAGTAGCTTGTTTAATCTGATCTTGAGAGATGTTTTTGCTGTGTTTTACATTAAGAAATCCAGTATCCTGCATCTTGTAGCAGAATGAGTTTACTTGGGCTCTCTGAGTTGGGAAGCACTGCTTGTTATTTTTTGTTTAATCTGCACATGAAAACTGTTTTTGCTGTGCTTTACATTAACAGAGTTCAGCGCAGGGTCAGACATCTTGTAGCAGAAGGTGTTTACCTGATGTCTCTGAGTTGAGAAGCACTGCTTGTTGTTTGTTGTTTAATCTGCACTTGAGAGCTACTTTGGCTGTGCTTTGCATTAACAGAGTTCAGGGCAGGGTCAGACATCTTGTGGCAGAAGGAGTTTACTTGAGCTCTCTGAGTAGGGAAGCACTGGAAGAAGCCCAAAGTGTGGTTGCTTATCTTTCTTCTGTGCTATAAATCAGGCAGGATCTAAGGCTGTTTGTTCACTTACAAAGAACTCTGCAATACCTTTCCATTGTTTCAAATGCATCCAGAGCCATCCAAGATAAGATAAGAATATTTGTTTGATTAAATGCACTTGTGCTTGCCTTATACAGTGATCACTTCTGTTTTTGTGCATTTTAAAGCATTTATTTAATTTTGTGGCAGAAATAGTCATTTTTGTGTTTGTTGTTATTTCTAGTTTGTATGGCTTTAAAACTCTTTGCAGAAATGCCAATCATTAGCAGACCGGAGTTCCACTGTGGCGACTCCTAACCAGGAAAAGCCGAAAGAAGAAGAACAACAACATCAACTTTTCCACCAATCACTGAAACACCATCTACATAAAAAGTGGACTGCTTCAACTCTACTTGATCAACCTGCTTTTTTATGTGACCCTTCTTTACAACTGTATAGGGTTTGCTTGATTTGCAAAACTTTTTCATTTTTTACACTTGTGACATTGCTGACCGAATGCTAAGCATTTCTCTCTTTAAGACTCATGATTGGCACCACAATTGGGACAGTTAACGATAAAGCTGGACTTGGGTTTTGTTAATTTACATTCGTACTGCACTGAACACTTAGCTGATTCACCCGTGTACTGTACAGAGCATGCTCCTTTAAATGAACTGGTCTTAGAACTCGCTGGAAAACTTTGTGGTTTCCCTGGTGAATCAGCAGGGGTTGTGGCTGCCATGTGCTTAGGCCTCTTTCTGTTTGCCACATTTTGCATGCTATCTATATTTGCTCCAGAGCCTACTGAAACCATGCTCTTGTCACTTACAAGCATACTTGTGTGTTTTTCTCTAACTTCATGGTTTTGACAAATCTCAATGGCTTTACTCAATGTTAAATCACTATCACAAAGCAAAATCTTTCTCACAGCAGCACTTTTTGTACCACCCACAAGACTGTCTTTTATGAACTCAGCTTTTAAGTCACCAAGCTGACACATTTTGGCTTTGTATCTCAGGTCAGTTATAGAAGCTGCAAAAGTTTCCCTTGGTTTCTGATCTCTCATGTAAAAGAAATGCCTCTCCAATGTAATATTTGTCTGGGGGTTACACATTTCTCTTAATTTGCACTTCAAATACTCAGGGTCTTCCCTTGATCCAGCATGTATAACAATATGATGATTTTCACCTTCTCCCTCATATACTGCTGGTGCATATACAAATAAATGCTCTCTTTCAATGACCTCTGACCCACCTAGGTTTAGCAAAATGAATGCCCTGGCGCATGCATCTTTATCTGAATAAGCTGCTTGTATAAAAATATCATACTCTTGCACAAATATTCTCCAACTGTCTGCAACATTCTGATCAAATACAAGTGGTACGGGCTTTTAAAATCTGTCTGTCATATTAACACATACTAGCGATGGGTTGTGCAAATAAGCACAAACACATGCAAATACACATATGCCAGCAATTTATGCCAGTATTTGTAACTTTGCCCAATTGCACAACAAGCCTCTGTATAACTGAACTTTGTGAAATAAGTCTCTTGGGTACTATAATGCTCTTGAAATTACTGTACTGCAAGAAATCACCTCATCAGTTTAAGAAACATTTCAAATGAACTGGACAAGAAAAGCTCAGAGTCAATAACATTTTGAAGTAATTGCACTTTGTGAATAAACTGTACACAGCACATTGACATTTCCCCAAAATGGTGGTTCCTTGCTAGGTAATTCTTTACAGTGCCAGAAAGATTCTGTAACGGTGGTACTTTGCAAACAGACACACCCAGCACAAGAAACCTTTTGAGATGGCTATACTTTGACTGCACTTCACAAAATAGTTGCACTTTGCACACAGATAAACTCTTTGGAATACATTCACAGTAATGAGCACACACTGTAAGCACTTTTTTACACTTTGAGATAACTCTAATTATGCCCTTGATACAACACAAAGTCATAGTTATGCCAAAACACAGCACTTTGCCAAAAAAAAATGTAGTCACCTTGCTTTATTTACACTTAATGTGCCCTTTCTGCCTTATTATATTCGTTTTGCTTATTAAATATCTTTTCATGCCCATTGTACTTTTCTTGTGCTCGTTTTACTCTAAACATGCCCATTCTGCTTCAAACACACTCGTTTTCCTTTAAACATACTTGTTTTGCTTTTCTGATAATCATTTCCTCAAATATCTTAATCTTAAACATTTTGCTTAGTTAATAAACCTTTTGTGTGCCTCCCCACTTGTTTAATAATGCAGTCTGTGCCCTTGTAATGTTCTGTTTTATCATATATATATATATATATATATATATATATATATATATATATATAAAATAAGCAGTTTGTGCAAATTCTCATTACGTTTGATTCTTTTCTGGCTCTTTTCTGTCCTTGTTTCACTTAGTGTGCCTTCACTGTCATCTCTGCACCTCATGGCCCTGAATATCATTTTCTTGAATCCCACTTTTGACACCATGTTGCTCTCCTATTTTGGACACAATAGAAGAGTCTTCCTGGGTTCTGTTCAAGCAGCTTTATTTTATATGAACATATCATGATAGAAGTTTACTGACTTTAACTTAAGTAACTTATATACAAACTAACTACTGCAATCATACATGCTCACCTTCTGGCTGTACTCTCAAAATGGCACTGGGAATAGCACATGCCCAGTATTTATATGTACACATTCAGTCCTTGATATGCTTCTTAAAGATACAGCACATACAATCTGATTTACAAATAGGTAGTATAGAACACTCCTTCACATCCATTTGGAGTGGTGACCATGCAGCTAGGACCCTACGCATAGTCTGGGAATGCTCTAAGGTTAGACATCTTTGACACCGAGTAATAATTGAGTGGGAAGCCATTTTAAATAAAAAGTTCTCCAGGAACTGACCCTTCTTTCTCTTTAGGATTGCAGGATATTATGACAGACGGGAGGAATTTGAAAACGTACAAGTTCTTTGACAGCAGGGTCAGTCAGTAATGACATTATCAGAGGGTGGAAAGGCTGTTTAGATGGAATGAGGCAATATTCACTGATCATATTTAAAAACATATAGAGGAATCATATTAGCCTAAACTCACCAGACTTCTAAACTTAGAATGAAGAAATTATGATGTAGATTAAGAGAGTAGTATTTATGAAGGTCTTCTGAAATGGGGATTACTTAAGTGTTATATTTTTAACCAGAGGATGGTTTTATATTTATACTTTTGTATGGGATAGTATTAATGTTACTGCTGTGTATATATATATATATATATATATATATATATATATATATATATATATATATATATATATATATTCAGCTTTGTTTCTTAAGTGTTTTGGAACCCTTAACTCATTTTGTTTATGATTTGCATATAATGGTCTATAAAATAATAAAAAAATTTAAAAAAAGTAATGCTAAATATGTATGCATCTTTTGGGAAACTATTAGACAAAGGGAAATAAAATGAATGTGAATCAGTGATGATATGGTCATAGTAAGGGAAAATGCAATAATGTGGGCATAATTGGAAACAATTTTGGAAATTAGAGGAAAGAATGGTATGAAAAGGCAATTCAAAACTTTTTATGAGGATGCTTGGGGATGTGTGAGGTTTGAAAACAGACTGAATGCATAAAATGCAATATACATGCAGAAACAAAAATCTCTATGAATTGGTATAAATTCTGTGGACATTTGTCAACAAATATCCTATATATTAGGACAGAAATAAGAGAAGAATAAAGAAAATAGGTAATTCATAAGATATGGGTAGAGGAAATGACTAGTTATGTTTTTTAGGAATGCAAGAAGCTCAACAAATTTTGGTGGAGAATAGTAGTGATATTTTGAAATGATTGCTTCAGACATAATATTGATAAAATATAGTATGTAATTCATATTAGAGTGATGATGAGGGAAGAAGACAGTAACACTGATAAAAATGCTGTTGCAGCCATATGATTTGTATGAACTGAATGGCATGCTGCATTATTGCATAATAAACAGTGCAAACAGCTGGATAGAAAATAACTGTTAAACAATGATCTTAGTTTATGACAAAAGGAGTGATGTTAATAGGTGAAATGTGTTATGGGATTGACAAGATATAAATAAGTGTTATAAATAATGCATGTACATATTTTTTATGATTTAATGTAACTGTAAAGAATGAAGAATCCATGCTCTTTCAATAAGTGCAATGACAGCCTTTGCATTTAGCTGAGCTAACAGCTGTTCAAGCTGATGAGATGTGGAGCTCACATGTCTTCTGGAAATCAGCATACTGAAGAGGGCAGCACCCATTTTAAGCTTTATTGCAATATTAGTAAAGGAATATTAGTCCAAGCTGCTGGCATTCTGATTATTATTCAGCATCAAAAGTGAGTGTTTTACCTGCTGAGCCAGTGAGACTAAGTACCAATTATGTGTAACCATGTGTAAGCCTTAATGATTGGAAAAGCAAGTAGGACAAAATGCAACAAATAGCAGAAAACTAACGGGGGGCTTTGGCAGATCGTAGCTCCATGCTTCTAGCTCTAAATGAGGTAACATCCATATGAAGGAATCTCTTTGAAGAAACAGGTTAATTTTTCTTGAATATGGAGTTATAGTGTAGACCTTATTATAGAGCATTAGAAGCAAAACTTCAAGTCAAACTGATTACAGTATTTTTTAGCTGTGTTTGCCAAGGAAAACTATAAAATAGTGACTTGAAAGACTGAAAGATTGCTGACAGGATGTTTATCTGCATTGTGCTAGCATCCTTAAAGATGCCAAGGATTAAGATGTGCTACCTGATCCATAGGTCTTTATTTTGGAGATGTTGCTAAAAAATCTTGCTTTGCTTCATACCACTTACAGGGATGTATCAGTCTGAAGTATCACATCTGGTTGAACATTTCTGTCTTGATGCTCTATTGTCTTGTCATCTTCAGTCTGGACTCTGGTGCCTCTGTTGGTACCAGACAGAAGTCTGACACATAAGTGATCAACAATCTGAAAAGGATCACTAAACAGCAAATCATATTAATGCCATACAAATCTTGAAATTGCAGTATTTTGGGGAACTTTCTTTACTGTATGATAATGCGATTTGAGAATTAGTTCATATAAGTTGCAGGATTTTGGAGATGCAGCCCTCATACTGGGTAGTGAAAGGGATTGGAGGTCTCCAGAAAAGTAATTAACAGTGTGATATCAAGTTTTGATTACTCAAGTTTGCATTAAAGTTCTTTAGTGATCTTATGTTTAGAAATGTTGATCAGTCATATCAAATGTCTGTCATGGTGATCTGCCTCAGTGATGCATCAACTTGTATAATACTGCATTGTCTTTTTTTTAGCTAGGAAGCCTACAGCTTGGATATTTGTGTGTGCGTGAGCGCGCGCATATGTGTGTGTGTGGTGTGTGTATGTGTGTGTGTGTGTGTGTGTGTGTGTGTGTGTGTGTGTATGTGTGTGATATATATATATCAAATCAGTGTTAGCATGTTTTCCTTATGTATTGAAAGATACAGGACAGTTCCTTGGTGACCTTTATGACTGTGTGACTAAATATGATAGCATAGAAGGGTTACGCTTGGTCACTATGGACGTTATATCACTTTTTACCTGCATACCGAACAACATTGGAGTTGAAATGGTTAAGAAGTTATTAATTGAGTTTTTACCTATTACTGAAGTTGATTTCATCAGTCTCCTGCTAGAGACGGTTTTAGAGAACAACATTTTTGTGTTCTTGGACAGGTTTTATAGGCAAACCACCGGCGTGGCTATGGGCACCAGTTGCGCCAACTCCTATGCGAACTTGGTCTTAGTGGCCTGGGAGAAAGAGGTCATGTTGACATGTTCTAACATCGTCTTTTACAGACGTTTCATCGACGACCTCTTTCTCCTTTGTTTGGGCACTGGTGCCTCATTAGACTCTTTCCTGGAGCATGTTAATAACTTGGATGGTTTTCTACGTTTTACGATGGAACAATCTGTTATTTCCATCAATTACTTAGACATTACCGTCTATAGAGAGGATGACACTTTCAAAACGACAGTATTTAGGAAACCCTGTTATAGGGCTTCCTTTCTTTCAACAGATAGTATGCACCACCCGAAGATTTTTGGTAACATAGTAAGGGGTCAGGCACTTAGGGCTTCTCGTCTTTGTTCTGACGAGAAGATGTTTAAGTCAGAACTAGATCTTTTAAAAGGAAATTTTGTAAGTAGAGGCTATTGTCCCAGAGACTTAGACAATATATGCACAGATGTGATGAGAAGTAGATCAACTAAGGGTAGACCATATTTTTCAAACACTAGAAAGTCTCAATCTACAGCTTCGGCCTACAATGTTCAATTACCTTTGGTATTGCCCTTTGGCAAGAACATCTTGGCTGTCCAAAAAGCAATCGTGGATAACTGGAATATACTTACAGTTGACAGTGAAACAAAGAATATAGTTGGCAATTGCCCTAGATATACTTTTACCAATCTTAAGAATCTTAAACAACAGTTATGTTTCCCTAGACTTACTTCGATCACTAATGCACTCCCATCTATTAGTGAGCTTGGCACAAAGAAATGTGGTTCCTGTGCGCAGTGTGCCAACATCGACACCTCACGATTTTTCAGGAACCCTAATGATGGGAGATTATGGGAACTTAGATGTCAGTGTAATTGCAATACCAGAAATTTGGTATATGTTGCCTATTGCCAACTGTGTTTTATGTTCTATGTTGATAAAACCAACAGATCCCTCCGAGAGAGGATCAGGGACCATCTTTATTGTTTCACTAGGAAAGAGACATGTAGTGCAATAGCTAAACACATGTTAACTTATGGTCAAGGGCATACTTTTTTGTTTCAGGTCTTACATACTCAATCCCCTACGATAAGAGGTGGGGACCTCGTCAACCTTACTGAAGAATCAGAAACCAAGTGGATTCTTCGACTGGCAGCACACCGGGGGAGGGGTCTAAATGAGTGTGTGCTGTTAAAGCCAGTATTAAAGGCTAGATCTATAAAATGACTAATTTAATCTATATCTTTCACTGTCACTAGTCTGTACTGTTCAGTCATATCATGTTGATTATTTAATGATGCTATTCAACAATACAGACACTAGTTACATTCATTTAGCAACTGTTGGTTATGCTGTGCTGTTTTTATGCCATTAGTAATTGTTGGTTTACGCTTTATAGCATTTTTTAATACTATTATGCATTAGTTTCATACATTATTATGAGTTTTAACTAAATTATCTATTTTATTTCTATCTAATGAATTTTTATATGATCATTATATTAATTTAGATAGGATGTGACGTGTCTATGTATATAAATGTCAAACGGAACTGATGTTTTTTGTTACGTCTGAGGAAGCGGATCAACTGCGAAAGTGCTTACGTCCATTAAATTTCTGCTTTGCTATTACTTTGAGTGGATTTTCTTGCAGTTTTAACCATTTTTGCACTGTGGACTATATATTTGTAGAAGCTGCCTATCCATCGGTAACGGGTATTATATTTGCTGTTTCTATTTTGGATCGGGTTCTGTTTCTTTGGTTTATCTGGTTTCTTTTCCAATGGAAGGTGTGGCAGACAACTGCTTTATGGAACCGGCAGATGAGAGGTTTGTCATCGGTTTGCTGAAGAATGTACTCAGCGAAATTGTGAATCCTCTACTGTCAGTGGAAGATTTATCAGCATCTGAGAGAGAGGAAATTAATGTGGACAATGATATTATGGTTAGACAACTTAAAAGAGACGTTGAAAATAACTTATTTAAATTTAAACGACTTCAATGCCAACGACTACATCTTGAAGCCAGCCTCCACTGTAAAGTTATCCCGAGAGGTCTTCGCATATTAAATATGCCCTCATACGGGAATACTTTTCCGGATTTGCTAATTAAATGGCAAAAGATTAACTTACAAGCGAGTATGGCTTACATGCAGTTACTCATTGACTATTTTAAACCCAAGGAATCTGAATTGACAGACAAGATTGCTGAACAGCAACAACAGCTGATTGATATGATGGGTGTTGGTTCCACTGAAATTTTTCTACAAGAATTGATAGAACACATAACCTGATATGGGAATACATTAATAACACAGAAAAAGAAGAAATTACTAAGAGACAAGAAGGACTTTGAGAACAATAACGTTTTTATGTGGCCCAGAGCAACGCCCCCCATTGAGTCCCGTATCAATAATAGATCTAATATTACTGGATCAACTGAGGCATCTGGGACTACTAAGGTGGATAATGCAACCAATATGGTCAATGCATTTAGTACCACTAATGCTAAGACAAGTGTTCATCAGGTACGTGACTTAACGGCTGAGGAAGACCAGAATGAACAGAGGTCCAGTATTGACCCTGCTATACCAGATAAATTACATGATGGTAACACTACACCTAAGTTGGTTACCTCTGTCTATTTTACTCCTGCGGAAGCACCTTCTACATCATTAGCTCCAGATCAGGATAGGACAACTCAAACAAGCACAGTTGTGCGAAGAAAGATTCAATTGGATAAATTACATGGAGGAGACCAGCGGGATTTTCCGGATGTTCCTCTGCCAATTCGGATAGGAAGAAAAAGGTCAATGGAGCACGAACCGGCCAGCAATGTCAAACAACGAGATACTTATATAGATCAACACGGTTACCCACAGAAAGCGAGATGGGGACAAAATCGTTAGTTTGGAATATATCGAAACATGTCCTCTCTGAAGCTGAACATCTCGTCCTCAATAAAGGTTTGACTTTTATTCCCACTATGAATGTTGACATTAGTGACATTCTTCTATCTATTAGGTTGTTTGTGAGGAATGTGAATTTGAAACTGATTTACAAGGACACTGTTCCGACTAGCGATTACTCTTTCAGGAGAAAGAGTTTAATTAACCCACATCTATCTCCGAATTTAGACTTATTTTTGAAAGCTGTCGAGAATGACCTTTATCAGGTCATTAGATCGAATTCAACTAGCTTATCTGACAATTTGACCATACCAGAGTTTGAAGCTCTGTCTGCATTAAAGAGCAACAACAGTATTATAGTACGCCCAGCCGATAAAGGCAGTGTTGTTTTAGATAGAAGTTTTTATGTGGACTCTATGTTAGAGATGTTAACTACTGATGCCTATGAAGTTATTAGTTTGGCTGAAGTTGAAAAATCCTGTCAGGCAGTGTTTAACATGCTTACTGAATGTAAATCTTTGAATCTATTGACTAATGATCTATTTGATTATTTCCTGGTTTAATTTCCATTGATACCACATATCAATGGACTTCCCAAGATACATAAACATCATACAATACCTCCCTTTAGACCAATAGTAGCAGGTGAGGGATGGCTCACTGAGCCAATTTCGATTTATTTAGATCACAAACTCAAATCAGTGTTAGCATGTTTTCCTTATGTATTGAAAGATACAGGACAGTTCCTTGGTGACCTATTTGACTGTGTGACTAAATGTGATAGCATAGAAGGGTTACGTTTGGTCACTATGGACGTTATATCACTTTTTATCTGCATACCGAACAACATTGGAGTTGACATGGTTAAGAAGTTATTAATTGAGTTTTTACCTATTACTGAAGTTGATTTCATCAGTCTCCTGCTAGAGATGGTTTTAGAGAACAACATTTTTGTGTTCCTGGATAGGTTTTATAGGCAAACCACCGGCGTGGCTATGGGCACCAGTTGCACCAACTCCTATGCGAAATTGGTCTTAGTGGCCTGGGAGAAAGAGGTCATGTTGACATGTTCTAACATCATCTTTTACAGAGGTTTCGTCGACGACCTCTTTCTCCTTTGGTTGGGCACTGGTGCCTCATTAGACTCTTTCCTGGAGCATGTTAATAACTTGGATGGTTTTCTACGTTTTATGATGGAACAATCTGTTATTTCCATCAATTACTTAGACGTTACAGTCTATAGAGAGGATGACACTTTCAAAACGACAGTATTTAGGAAACCCTGTTATAGGGCTTCCTTTCTTTCAACAGATAGTATGCACCACCCGAAGATTTTTGGTAACATAGTAAGGGGTCAGGCACTCAGGGCTTCTCGTCTTTGTTCTGACGAGAAGATGTTTAAGTCAGAACTAGATCTTTTAAAAGGAAATTTTGTAAGTAGAGGCTATTGTCCCAGATACTTAGATAATGTATGCACAGATGTGATGAGAAGTAGATCAACTAAGGGTAGACCATATTTTTCAAACATCAGAAAGTCTCAACCTATAGCTTCGGCCTATAATGTTCAATTACCCTTGGTATTGCCCTTTGGCAAGAACATCTTGGCTATCCAAAAAGCAATAATGGATAATTGGAATATACTTACAGTTGATAGTGAAACAAAGAATATAGTTGGCAATTGCCCTAGATATACTTTTACCAATCTTAAGAATCTTAAACAACAGTTATGTTTCCCTAGACTTACTTCGATCACTAATGCACTCCCATCTATTAGTGAGCTTGGCACAAAGAAATGTGGTTCCTGTGCGCAGTGTGCCAACATCGACACCTCACGATTTTTCAGGAACCCTAATGATGGGAGATTATGGGAACTTAGATGTCAGTCTAATTGCAATACCAGAAATTTGGTATATGTTGCCTATTGCCAACTGTGTTTTATGTTCTATGTTGATAAAACCAACAGATCCCTCTGAGAGAGGATCAGGGACCATCTTTATTGTTTCACTAGGAGAGAGACATGTAGTGCAATAGCTAAACACATGTTAACTTATGGTCAAGGGCATACTTTTTTGTTTCAGGTCTTACATACTCAATCCCTTATGATAAGAGGCGGGGACCTCGTCAACCTTACTGAAGAATCAGAAACCAAATGGATTCTTCGATTGGCAGCACACCGGGGGAGGGGTCTAAATGAGTGTGTGCCGTTAAAGCCAGTATTAAAGGCTAGATCTATAAAATGACTAATTTAATCTATATCTTTCACTGTCACTAGTCTGTACTGTTCAGTCATATCATATTGATTATTTAATGATGCTATTCAACAATACAGACACTAGTTACATTCATTTAGCAACTGTCGGTTATGCTGTGCTGTTTTTATGCCATTAGTAATTGTTGGTTTACGCTTTATAGCGTTTTTTAATACTATTATGCATTAGTTTCATACATTATTATGAGTTTTAACTAAATTATCTATTTTATTTCTATCTAAATGAATTTTTATATGATCTTTATATTAATTTAGATAGGATGTGACGTGTCTATGTATATAAATGTCAAACGGAACTGATGTTTTTTGTTACATGTGAGGAAGCGGATCACCTGCGAAAGTGCTTACGTCCATTAAATTTCTGCTTTGCTATTACTTTGAGTGGATTCTCTTGCAGTTTTAACCATTTTTTGCACTGTGGACTATATATTTGTACCAGCTGCCTATCCATCGGTAACAGGTATTTTATATATATATATATATATATATATATATATATATATATATATATATATATATACATATATATATATATATATATATATATATATATTATATATATATATATATTTATTTATTGACATTTGTTAACCAGGTTTGTCCAACTGGGCTTGCAGTCTGTTTTCAGTGGAGACCCGAAGAGAAAAGCTATAGTTATGAACAATTTACAGAGTATTGGAAATTAACAGTTTTATAACATGAAAATAACAATCTAATTATTACAAAAAAGTCAACAAAATCCAAGGCTGAAAAAGAGAAAGAATGCACAAACTAAGTAAAGTAGCAATTATTTACAATGAGAAAGATATATTTACATTATATAAATTATTAATTTTGTGAGTGTAGTTAGTTGTGCTTGGCAGGTACGTGTTTTGAAAAGTGTAGTAGGTGAAAAAAGGGGGGAAAGATGATCAAATATACAGGAGAGGTGGGTTAAGTTGGGCTGTGACAAGGGCAAGTTTTGGTGTTAAGTAGGTAGAGTTAGAGATCTTTTTTAAAGTGAGATGGATGGACAATGGATCGTACGTATAAGGGAAGTTTATTCAAAGCTTGGTTAACAGAGTAGCTGTATAGAAGTTTACCTACATTTTTCTTTGGTTGGTAAATATCCAGGAATTGCTGGTTAGAGGTGCGGAGGGTCCGAAGTGGGGTGTAGGTGGAGACTATGGAAGTAAGATCTGGGCAGGCAGAAGGTTTGTAAAGAATGAGTGTAGCATTTGAAATTGTGATAGAAGAAGAAGTTTGGGGAGGTGGAGCTAATGTAAAGAGTTTAGGGACAGGCAGTGATGTGAGTTGTAGGAAGAGTTAGTTATAAATATACTTATTTTATGGTATGTTTGTTCAAGTTTGTTGAGGGTTGTAGCCTGAATGTTGGTTAGAAATGGGGCAGCATATGTGAAAAAGGGGAGGAGGAGTGCCTTCACAAGTGAGAGTCTGGCAGTGGAAGATAGACATTTTCTGTTCAGGTACAGATAGCCACGTTTCTGATGAGTTTTTTTATGCATTGAAGTATGCGGGTTAAATTTGAGTTCATCAATGATGACACCTAGGAGTTTTGTGTTGGTGTCAGGAGTAATGACTGTATTATTGGAGGATGTAATAAAGAAGGTAGATTTAAGTGGGGACAGAGAACGGGGGGAAAATAGTAACAGTTTTTAGTCTTTTCAGGGTTACGGATGAGTTTGTTTTCAGATAACCATTGTTCAATTGATAGAAAGGTTTGTTGGGTTAGTGTATGGAGATCAGTGATATTGTCTGAGAGAAAAATGAGGGTTGAGTCATCTGTGTATTGGATGAGAGAGGATAGTTTGCAAGATGTATAGAATTCATTAGTGAAGATGTTAAAGAGTAGGGGGCCCAAGATAGAACCTTGTGGTACACTGGTTGGGACAGGAATGAAGGAAGACTGGGATGAGAGCCATCTGACAGATTGACGTCTACTGAATAGGTAGCTAGAGAACCAGGCTAGGGAGGCAGTGGATAGATTGAGGTTAGCAAGTTTAGACAGGAGTATAGGATGAGAGACTGTGTCAAAAGCTTTGGAAAGGTCAAGGAAGAGACAGGATATGAGTTGATTGTTATCATGGGCCATGGAGATAGTATGGGTGAAGGATAGTAGGGCAGTAGCTGTGCTATGGTTTGTCTGGAAACCATGTTGAGTGGGAGTAAGAAGATTGTGCTGGAGGAGGTAGTTGAGAAGTTGTGAGTGTATACATTTTTCAAGTGTCTTAGGGGGGAATAGGATGGTGATTGCTTGGTAGTTAGTAGCATCAGTTGAGTTCCCTCCTTTGTGCAGGGGATAGTGAAGAAGGATTTCCATAGGAGTGGGACAGTGGCTTCTTGACTTGACCTGTTAATTAAATTAGATATGGGATACGCTATAGAGTCTGCAGCAATTTTAAGGAAGGTAGGAGGTAGATTATCAGTGTAGAGGGAGCAGGGCTTGAGTTTCAGAAGAGGAGATCTTATATATGAAGTAGGAACAGGGTAAAAGGTGAATAGGTTATTGTTTATTTGGCAAGAAGGGGTGGTGGAAGTGGGAGCTTTAGACATTGGGGGAGTTAGTTTTTGGTAACCAAACACAATCACTGGGTCCACACACCCAGTATAGACTAATGGCAACAAACAAAGAATCGTGCTGTAGGTAACAATAAAGGCTGTCCTCCACCTATGCGTATGAAAGAAGATGAACTGACTAATAAATATTTCCAAAATCTTGCAAACTCTTTATTTAAACACACCGTCTCGAATTAAAACAGATTGAGCGCGCTTCCGTCTCCTATCGTGAGACTTCATCAGAATCTTCAGTTAAACACATTAATTCTGTTTAAATACTCTCATTATTAACCAATTGTTAATTGATTAATAGTTAGTCACTCAGGTACAATTAATTCCAGTTCTAAGTGACCCTTAACTGTATGCACTCTGTTCTAAATTCACTTATCTACAGCTGTCATACAACCATGAAATCTTGTACACCTAAAAATATATATATATTTTTATGTTAGTTAAGGTAAAATACTTGTAGATATACATATAAATATAAATTTAAATACAAGTATATTAAAAATATATAAAAATATATATAAATATATATAAAAAACATACTTCCATACAAATTAATTCATATACATAAACATAAACAAAATCAAAATCTTGAAGGCAGTAGGCATGGACAACAAATTATCTTCATATTGTTGGTGATGTGTATAACAAACCCTATTACAAAAACATATATATTTACTTCATAAAAATATATATATATAAAAATAGTTTAAAATAGTATTAATCACCTACTATGTTAAATATGTTAATTAAAATGTCTTATAAATAATAAAAATTATATAAATATACCAAATATCCTCAAATGCTTCATAAATACATGAAGTTATTAATGTATATAATTTTTTTATTAAATATTGTTATTTTATTATATATATGTCCTTGTACCAAGGAATAATTTAATTAATACTTGTATATTACTAAAAAATGTAATCAAAATATACTTAGATCCTTTGCCAACCAATCATGACAATGTAATAACTATATAAACTATCTACCTAACTATCTACAAATTCAATAGTAATTAATAAGAACCCTTTTCATTTCTTCTTTCTAACATGGTTTGATGCCAATATTTTCAAGGCAGGTTTGATTGAAATATGGTCATTCATAGGGTTTGTTATACACATCACCAACAATATGAAGATAATTTGTTGTCCATGCCCACTGCCTTCAAGATTTTGATTTTGTTTATGTATATGAATTAATTTGTATGGAAGTATGTTTTTTATATATATTTATATATATATTTTTAATATACTTATATTTAAATTTATATTTATATGTATATCTACAAGCATTTTACCTTAACTAACATAAAAAATATATATATATTTTTAGGTGTACAAGATTTCATGGTTGTATGACAGCTGTAGATAAGTGAATTTATAACAGAGTACATACAGTTAAGGGTCACTTAGAACTGGAATTAATTGTACCTGAGTGACTAACTATTAATCAATTAACAATTGGTTAATAATGAGAGTATTTAAACAGAATTAATGTGTTTAACTGAAGATTCTGATGAAGTCTCACGATAGGAGACGAAAGCGTGCTCAATCTGTTTTAATTCGAGACGGTGTGTTTAAATAAAGAGTTTGCAAGATTTTGGAAATATTTATTGATCAGTTCATCTTCTTTCATACGCATAGGTGGAGGACAGCCTTTATTGTTACCTACAGCATGATTCTTTGTTTGGAGTTAGTTTTTGGATTGTGTCAATAACGTGTTTGCTGAGCAGGGTAGCGGTTTCCTGTGGATATGTATTGGGGTAAGGTAAGAGGTTAGGAGGACAGCCAGGAAAAAGAATTTTGTTCAGAACGGACCAAGACTGGTGAGGGTTGGATTTGTTATTGAGTTGTTCAGAGCTAAAGTAGACATTTTTGTCCTTATTAATTTGTTTTTTAACCAGATTATGCAGTTTTTTTGTAATTTTGTTGCAAGTGTGGTTCCTTTGTTTTAAACCAGGCCTTCCAAGTATTGTCTCTTTTTTTCATAAAGGACCTAGAATCCTTGGGAAGCCAGGGAGCATCATTTGATTTTATTCTAATTTTCCTGGCGGAAGCAAGGGAGTTGAGAATATTCAGGAAAATGGTGTTGAACTTAGTAACTGCATCATCAATGGGGATTTGCTTAAGTATAGACCAGTCAATACTAGATAGTATGGAGTTGAGTAGGGAGCTGTTAAAGTTGGAGAGTTGATGAGAGTCTTTGTAAAAGTGGGGTTTGGTAGCTGTGTTGAGTGTCTTAAGACAGAGGTGGAAAGATGATATTTCGAAAGATAGTGTGGTAGTATTTCATTGCTACAGATGTGGGGCTTGAGCCAAGTTTCAGATAGGGAAAGAACGTAAGGAGAGATGTGGGCTATCCAGGAGTGTAACTCAGTGATTTTGTTGGTTAAACTTTGAATGTTTAGAGAGAAAATAGTTAGGTGTTTGTGTAGAAATGTGTTTGGTAGGGTAGAGGGGCAGTGGTAGTGTTCAGGGGAGTTAGTTATAATCCATTCAATTTTGGGGTCAGAAGATGATTTTTTATGGTGGTGGTGGGGGATGTTATCAGCTGATGGAAACCCTGTAGGTTGATACTGAATTGTGGAGAGTTAGTTGTACGTTTGGACCAGTCTATATTGACATCTCCAAAGATTAGTGTTTCATAAGGTATGTTTAGGGAGAATAATGATAGGATGTTTTCTAGGATGGCTAGATTGTTACCAAGGAGGATATAAATCGAACATATAGCAAACTTTTTGTGAGGATTTAGGTGGCAATTTAGGATTATAAGTTCAGCTGGGTGAAAGTCAGGAATAGTGCTGGTAACAGGTGAGTTATGTAGGATGTTGGAGTAGAGGATGGCTATGCCTCCTCCTTTTTTTGGGAGTCTGTCAGAGTGAAAGATATTGCAACCCTGTGGTAGTATTTCATTGTTAGAGATGTGGGGCTTGAGCCGAGTTTCAGATAGGGAAAGAATGTAAGGAGAGATGTGGGCTATCCAGGAGTGTAACTCAGTGATTTTGTTGGTTAGACTTTGAATGTTTAGAGAAAAAAAGTTAGCTGTTTGTGTAGCAAGTGTTTGAAGTATGAGGATGGTGGTTGCTAGATGTGTTGGGAGGATGGGAGTTAGAAGGAGAGTTGAAGGGAGAGGAAGTGGGGCCTGAGTTGGGATGGATATCACCAGACAGGAGCAAGTTATTACTGCCTGGTGTGAACGGAATCATGGGAAATAGCTGTTTCTGGAGTTTTAGCATGGGTTTGTTTCCAGGTGTATGTGTCTGGAATATTATCATTTTATGAAAACAGATGGTAGAAAAGTTGAAGAGGGATGGGGAGATGTTAAAGGAAGCAGTTGATGGTAGGGAGTTATAGATATTGGCAGTAGGGGAGCATGAATGTGGGTGAGAAATATAGGAGTGATATGAGGTTAGACCACAGAGGAGTAGGTGCAGTGTAGTGATAAGGATGAGGTGTTGCATAATTAAAGTGATTGCAAGGAATATATGGAGTGGCTGTGAAATAAGTAAAGGTAGGAGCTGATAAAGAGTAATTAAAGCTTAATGAAGGGTGGGATTAGGTATTGATAGGAAGTTAGCTGTGAGTGGGTGAAGATACAGGAAGGGGAGGGAGAGGATAGTATAAAGGAAACTGAAGTGGGGGTGGGTGGGAATGGGGGAAGGGTAGGGGAGTGGAGTGAGCTTGAGCATAGCGAGGGTGAACAGAGCGGAGCTACACCCAGGTTTGGAGTCGCTAGTATCAAGTAGACAATCAGAAATTACGTAGGCTAATTGTATAAGAAAGTGGGAATTACCAGAGTAGTGAAGCAAAAAGAAAGAGAAAATGCTTTAATCTACAGAAGTAGAAAAGTAAATATACAGGCATATATCTAAAAGGCAAGTTATACAAATAGCGTTGTAAATACTGCTCAGCAAGGATTAGCTAAGGGTAAAGATACAGATTCAGAAAGGTAAGTGAGGAAAACTAGAAAAAAGGGTAGTGAGGTAGAAATAAAAAGAAGAAGAGAAGTAGTATGTTAATAAGTGAGAAGAGCAAGTAGTGAGGTATAAGAGAGGTAATAAAGTATCTGGATAATGTATATGATATAGGGAATGGATGCAAAAAATGTATGCAAAAGAAAAAAGGTTGGGCTGCTGACATCCTCGACTGAAAAATCATTATAATTATCATGGAACTTAGGCTACACTTTGATTATATATATGATGATCATATATATATATATATATATATATATATATATATATATATATATATATATATATATATATATATATATATATATATATATTTCAGTGCTTGCTTCTTTTGAGTATTTAGACATTTTAGACTATACAAAACAAATCTTTAGGTGTAACCCCAAGAAGCATGCATAATAAGGCTTGGCATGTGCCTTGACAGAGGAAATTAAATACATAAATGATGAACAGGTTAACACTTATTACTTGTCTCAGTTACATGAGTATAGTTCAAAAGATAGGTTGTGTTAATCGAAATTGTTATTTTACTGATGAAACCATGATTCAATGGTGTGTTTCTGGTTCTACTTTTTACTTACGCAGCAGCACTGAAATGTTTAGACTAATATAATCATATGGAGTATTGCCCTTTAATTTTGAGTTATACCAATATTTTATATCCAAAAAAGCACATGAAGTTAACTTACAACTATCTATAAAGTTGAACAGGTTCAAAGTACTTACATTTTGTCTGTTCCATATCCATGAGGAAAAACACCTGCAGAAGTTGCAACAATTATAGTAGGTGCCCCATAGCCCACAGGATACATATATCTCCTTCGAATCACATGGGTTTGGAGGGCTTTGACTAACTTAAGGTTTTGTACCATAAGATGGAGCTGAAATGCACCCAGACACATCCAAGAGAAGGAGGCCAAGAGGGAATAGTGTAGAAAAGCTGAGATAACTTTACAGAGGATCTGAAAAGAAAAACAATGTACAATTAGGTGTTTTAAATACCAAGCAGGAGTAAAACCAGATATTAATGGAGCCATGTTAACTAAGGTAATGCCTTAAGGCACTAATTTCATTATGCTCATGTTCATCTATTTTGCCAACATTTCAGCCATATGAATATTGACATTATAGCATCTAAGGTGTTCTTTATCTCTACTACCCTAAATGGAAGGATTTTCAATTTGAAAGATGCTTATTAAGGATTGAGACTTGCAAACTGAGACTAAGCTGATGCCATTGAATTATTATTGTGATTAGGGATTCAAAAAGGGGTGAAAAGGCCATCTGAGTGGACACCTGCTGCACAATCACACTCTTGGCATCCCTGATTTCATCTGTAGTAGTATAGGTCACTGCCCTGCCTCTTCCTCTAGAAAAAGTATTCATCTTTGTTGTTGCTGTTATTATTATTATTATTATTATTATTATTATTATTATTATTATCTCTGTGAAAACACTTGCAGTCCTCTGAAGTGAACTACTGGGATAGACAATGGCTACATTTATCGGTAGAACAGCAGAATGCTATGGTATGAACTGGGACAGATACTATAACTGACAGTTCATTAAAGTGCCATGTCATATCCATATAAACTCCAGATATCAATAAACACTATAAAATAATGTGAACGGGTTATTAACAAATATTATTCAAACATTAAATCATAATAAATCATGTTAAACTCAGTACTGAGAAAATAAGTCTCCATGTACACCTACAGCATAACTTCTGCTTTACTGTTAGCATTATATTGACACCATTATCTGATCATGTCTTTTTCTTCATTGAAGAGGTACAGGTTACAGAATATAGATACGACCATCACAGTGCCATCTATGGAGGTATATTGCCATTGTACCAGAGAAGGCAATGAAACCTAAAGAATTGTTCTGAGAATACCTTCATCGTTGACTCCAGCAAAAGATTTAGAAATCTTCTAAATATGAAAGCCTCAGAAAAGCTTTGCTTAGCCTCCAAAGAAGAGATGAATGAATGTTAAATATATAGAGTTGCATTCCAGATATCCTCTTTTTATGATGTTTTGTCCTGAAGATTGAGTGTCATGCTTTTCAAATGTTTAGTACCATGAGGTAGATAAATATATATTGATCCTGATACAGGCAAGTTGGAAATATAGCACTTAGACTCGATTTTAGATGTCCAAAGTCTGCATAATTGCACAATTCATTGCTGTATACTTTAGTGATAAAGAGAAAATTAACCAGTTTTTGAGGTTACGAAGGAAAAGATGGCTCCAAACACTTCCCAGATTAATGTATATCCAGTGGTAAACAAGAAATAGCAATAGTGTTTTTTTTTTTTATGAATTTGAAACAAAATAAGAATCCACAATAATTGAAAATACTCCCAAACTTCAATCAGTACAAAATAAATACAAATACATCATCTCCTCACCTCCACAGTTTTCATTTGAAGAGTAAAAAAATGTCTGCAGCTTGTACTGGCACATCAATCAAGTGGCCAGATTTAATCCTCAACCCTCCTGCCCCAGCTGTTCAGTGGAAGAACAAAAAAGCAATTACTACAGTTTGCACCACACATGGAGCACTGCAGCACTCTTTTTTCCAAGTGCAGCAGAAGTTCTTCCAGTTTATACCCTGTACAGAGCTCTGCACTGCTCAGGTTAATTTATTGTTGAATACACTAAATGGAAATGAAACATGCACCAGTTTACAAATAAAGATACTTATCAGGTGTGCTTATAAAGTGTACTCCAGATTCAGTCATACTATCACTGTTCTATAAGAAGAACTAATGTACTGTGTCACATTATGCATTTTGCCACATCTTACACTGTACCATTTGTATGTTCTGCCATTACAAAGAGCAATTATGTTGTTACTGTTGACAGTTTTCTTCAAACAAACAAGCAAACAAACAAGAAACATGTTATTTTAACTGTAGCAAAGTGCTTGCTGTAGCTGTAGCAAATAGTTGCTAATGGTTTAGATACCACAGGGAGCACTACAGCACACATGTTTGATGGCAAATGCAATACTGGTTTTTAAAAGCTGGAATTCACTAAAGAGTAATCAGGATCTGTCTCCGATGGCTGACCACATCCTCTAACACTTTGTATCCATGAGAAAAGAATGCATGAACCACCAAGCTGAAATGCTGTATTGCATTAATCTCCACAAATAACAGTGTGTTAGGCGTATGCACATGTTTCTTGAAACAAATTATAAATTCCAAGATCTTTCAGAAATATAGTGAAACAGCAAGTCTATTTAGCAATTAACACAGCACTTACTTCATAGAGTTCTCATCAGCTGTGCTAGATTACTTTCACTCTTAAGTTGTAGTCTTGGTTGATGCCAAGTTAGCAAATGCTTTCAAACTGTAAACTGAAGCCCTTTTTCATTAGTCCAAGTCTCATTAAAACCACAAAAAAATTTATTTCACGGTTTAAAACAGCTCTTACTTCCACAGGGCTCTTATCAGCTATGCTGGCGTGCTCTCAGTTCACAATAATAAGTTCTGAATAATAGTATTCTTTAAAAGCTTTAAAATAAATCACAAACTAAAAAGCTCGCTCTGGTGAGCTTATTTAGAAAAACACACACAAAAAGCACTTTCGGCTGTTAGCCTTCTTCAGTTCGATGAAATTTCAGTTTCTTAGTTTCAAAATATAAAATAACTACTAGCCATTCAGATACTCCCATCTACACACACCTTTTTGTGAACTAATCATTTTCCTTGTATTGAGTACTTTACTTTGGTTTAGCTGAGACATGCCTGTTTCTTAGGATTGGTTTTAAAGGGACTACAGCATTTATCCCAGGTGACTTGTAAGCCTTTAAGTTCAATATCCATTTAATTTCTTTATTCTCCGTCAAATTTTTAATATCACCTCCCCTGTTGGTTACTGATATTAATTCAATAAACTGAAAAACAAAATTATGTGTGGGACGGGCTATGACATGATTTGCTAAACTATTTTGCTGATACTGATGAATAATATCCCTTTGGTGCCTTAGAATATGTTCTTTAAATCATTGGCTCATTTTTCCAGTATAAAATGTTGTACAGTCCTTACAGGTTGCAATGTAGACCAGATGTTGTGAGGTGCATGTGGCTGAGACTTAAATGTTGGCCTGATACAGGATGGATGAAATTAGGTTCAGTGTTACTATATTTACAAGCCTTGAATCGCCCACATTTCTTAGTGCCCATGGCATGGGGAGGTATAGTACTAGTCGGTCCTCCTTTATTACATAATAAAGGTTTTAAATTCTTCCTATTTTTTAATGTAAATTTTGGCTGATCTCCCACTATGTTCCATATTTTAGTGTCTTCCATAAGGACCGGCCAATATTTCTTCACCACTTCACATATCTGGGCATTGTCTATGCTATATGTCAAAGTACACCTAAGCTCATTTGTCATAGTTCCTTTCCTGTTATATGGTAAAGTAGTTCCAGTTGTTGTATTCCAATAAAAGGGGCATCCCTTATTATCTCTTATGCTAGCAATATATTCATTATTACAAAGGTCTTTTCCTTTATAGCCCAGTTGTTGTAAATGTCTTGCTAATGAGGCACATTCTTTCCTATAAGTAGGTTCCTCTGTACATAGTCTTGATATTCATTTTACTTGATTGTTCATAATATTCTTATATATATATATATATATATATGCCTGGGGTGCATACTATCATGATGTAAGTAATGGTTCCTCCATGTCTCTTTCTGGTGTAGTTCAGTAATCAAACCCTAGGATGGTGTATATTTCAATTTTACATCAAGAAAATCAATTTCTGTCCTAGAGTATTTTATGGTAAACCTTAGGAATTTTGTAGATGGATGTAAATAGTCAACAAACGCTATTATTTCTTCTTCTTGTCCTTTCCATGCTAAAAAAATATCGTCCACAAATCTCCCATAATATAGGAGATGTCTCAACCAAGGATTGTTCTCATTCAATATTTTCTGACATTCCCACTTTGCTAATACCATATTAGAATAGGTATTGGCACATGGAGTGCCTATAGCTACACCCCACTTTTGTGAATAGTAATTCTCTTCATATACAAAGATATTATTGCGCAATATAATATCTAATAAGGTGAAAATAAGGTCAGCATTAAATCCAGTCTCTCCAGCTAGATCTCTAATAGCTTCTATTCCATACTCATGCAGGATAACTGTAAAGAGATTGTTCACATCCATAGTTACCAGAATAAGTGGTGTACCTGGCTCTAATTTTTTCATATGAACTGAAAGTTATCTTAAGAACTCTCCTGTATCTTTAATAATACTTTCCAGTTTAGATAAATGCGGCTTTAGTTCACATTCCACATACTGGAGATGGGTTCTGTAACCGATCCTCTCCCAGCTATTATCGGCCATAAAGGTGGGTCCATTGCATCTTTGTGCACCTTTGGTAGTCCACTAATGTATGGTATTATGGGATAATCAACCATTGGAAAGTTAAATAACTCTTCATTAATTTTTTTCTCCATTAATAGTTCATACAATTCATCACTTATCTTTGCCACCATCTGTTCCTGAATTTACTTTGTTATTATACAATAAGTCTGCTGGTCACATAGCATGGAAAACATTTTTCTTTTATACCAATTTGCTTCCATTACTACTATGGCTCCTCCTTTGTCTGCAGGTTTAAACACCAAGTCTTTTCTCTCTTGTAATTTCTTTAAGGCTTCTACTTCACCTTTAGACATATTGGTGAAGCATTTTCCTCTCTTTTCTTTTTCTCTTAACTTGGTGACTTCTGCTTCACACAGACATAGAAACATTTCCATTGTCAGATGGTTGACTGGAGTAAACAAACTTGGTTTCTTGTAGGGTACTTGCTGGACTGTACTTTCACCAAAAATGGATTTTAGTGTTACATTTATAGGAAACATTCTTATATCAACACAAAAATTCACTTAAATCTGAGTGTAAGGAAGGAATAAAAGTCAAACCCTTTGATAAAATATTCATACTTTCCTTGTCTAAAATTACATTGGACAGGTTAATAACCATAGATTGATTTTCCTGGGTGGTTATAGGAATTTCTTTCTCTTTCTCTCTTGACTCTGTGTTCTGCTGTTTCTTCTTTGATGTTCTTTCACTGGTGCTAGAAACTGATAGAAAAAAAGGGTATGGTTTGTCCCTTCCTTAGGTATAGCTCCTGTCGAGGTGCTGGGTATACTATCAGCTGTAGTATTTCTGAAGTCGAATATTTTGAAAGTGCCATTTGATTTAATCTTATTCCTATTTTCAGAAGTCTGAGATTTTATATTATCTGAGTTTCTGACTTCATTGACAGCATTCCTTTGTTCTGTACATTCAAGTGTAACATTATTTCCATCATTTATACTGTCTATTTTATATTCTCTTGGCCATTCAAAGATATTCCCTTCTTTGAAATCTTTATAATCCCGTAGCATTTTCTTCATTTTCTGGGCTTTTAACCTGACATCATATGCAGATAATCTTTATTGCAGTGTTTCTAACCGGCCTGTTTCAGATTCACTTAGTTCTAATCCTTCCATTTCTGCTTGTTTCAGTCTTATCAAATCAGCTGCTTGTTCCTCTTCTGGTTTAAAATGTTCTGTTAGCAAACGTAAGTAACTGAAGCTTGTTTCCAGGTTGATGCTCTGCCATTTGGCTAATAAGTCTGGTCGACTATTTCCATATGTAGGTAAACATTTAACCCTCATTCCTTTTGGAATTATTTTATGTTGATACTTTGTATCCAGGGTAGTTGACTAGTTCTCCCACCCTAGCTATGTTACTGCACCCCACATTATACATATTTAAAGTCATCTGACCACATTTTAAAATCAAATAGCCACATTATAAAACCAAATGCTGCTTAAAGTGATGCATACCCTAAAACAATCACTACACGTGTTTCCTTTTCATTAAATAACTTTTAATATTCACACTACTATTGGCACCTGCTGTGCAATGTCAGTCTACATATTCAGTTTATATGCTGACTGTATCATGTGCATTACTACATTAGATGAATCAGATGCTGGACTCAAAGTTTTGGAGAAAAATTAAGAATCTCACATATGCAGATGATATCACCATAAAAGCTGAAAGTAAAGAAGAAGAACTAAAGACTATTAAAAAGAGGGAAAGTAGAAAGTACAAAGGCTGGCTTCTTGCATAACATAAAAGTAACTAAATGAATAAATAAATACAAACTTACATATATACAGTAAAATAAAATAATGTCAACTGGCCCGATCAATTATTACAAATAGATGCGAAAGAAGTGGATGCGGTGATAGATTTTAGTTTCCTGGTCTCAAAGATCACTGTCAATGGTGACTACAACCATGAAATTAAAATACACTTGCTTTTTAGAGTGAATGTCATGACACACCCTGCTAAGAGTTTAAGTAACAAAGACATCATATTGTTAAAAAAGGCTGATATAGTGAAAGTTATCACTTTCCCAGTCATAACACATGGCTGTGAGGGCAGCTGTTTGAAATGTTGTGACCTGCAAGCGTGAGTCCTGAAACTCTGAGGCTGAAAGAATTTTTAAGGAGAAGAGTAATCTTCAAGATTTGCTATTCTCCTGTGTTTTTGGTCTTTTTTTTTATTGTTGGCATATTAGCACTCAACATTTTGACTGTCAAAATTTCAACAGGGATATGGCTTTTCAACTGTGATGCTGGAAAAACTTTTTTTCCTCATTTCCATTTTTTTCAATTATTTTTATTAAACATTGTTACAGACAACAATACATAAATACATTAGAAATATTAAAACACGCAACAAAAGCAGTTATTTTCAAAGGTGCCAGGTATACAACAAGAATTCTAAAAGAGTTAATTTACTGACATTAATTATTTAGAAGTTAAAATCTGTTTATCAAGCAGTTTTTGAAATTTCAGCTAAGTGCTGTAGGAGGAGCTAACTCTGGTTGTTTTTGTCTTGATTGTAATACGTTCAAATTGGCACACCTCAAATGCAATGTCTATTAATTCTTTCACAGTTTGGTGTAGATTCATTCTTTCAATTCTTTGCAATGACTTTTCTTGATATTGTTAAGACACTCCATAAAAGAGGGTATTTTATTCTTACAACAGAAGCAGGAATTGATATGTTAAATAAAATTCAATATTTATTTAAAGTAAATTTATCATTGAATACAGCCTGTAAAAGAAAACTTATCCAAAAAAAGGTTTAAGTATTACACAATCAAAAAACATATTCTGCCAGTGAACTTTGACTTTTAACTTACATCTCCAACATCCAAGATGCTTTTTGTACATCAATTCAACTCTGTGTGGTATAATAAAAGTTCTGTGCATGAATTTCCAAGAATATAATCCCCAATTCAGAGAGGAAGTTTTTTTTTTTTTGATGATTGCACATTAATTTTTTATCATCAATTCAGAGAGGAAGCAGTTTGTTTTGATGATTGCACATTATTTTTTTTATCATCCTTAATTGGAAAACTACTGTTAATAAGTCTGAAATAATCCTAATAACTTTCTCAGAAGTATTCTGTTGTATTTTAACCACTTTATATATTTCCCTTATATTTTTGTTGTGTTAAAAGATTAAAAAGTCAACACGTTTAGGAATAGATTTGATCAATTAACCTCATCTTGTCTTTACATAATTTATTTTTAGTATTATTTGTTCTGAATTTTTTTAATTACTTGTTGTGGGTTCATTGTTGGATTACACTGATGAATTTTATTAAAGTGTGCTCTAAAGGCAGCTAGAATATCTTCTCTTTCAATAACCCTTTTTACTATTAGGGTAATATAACTCTTTAATATGACTGGTTTTAAGAATCATTTTTGTCCTCATAGCTAATTTATGCACCACCAGCCCTGCACACTCTTCTACTGCTTTTTTTCTTTGTAATTCTGATATCTTGTATTTTGGCAGGAAATTTTATTTCATTTGAGTTTTTTCAGGTGAGCAGAAAGCTAAAAAGCAGCTTTAAACTATTAAAGTATGTGCACATGCCAATGTACTTCTGTTTTAATGTGGTTGATATTTACAGCTGTAACAGACCAAATAAAGCAGTCACTTTTCAATATAAAACAGCACAGGAAGCAAAATGTTCAAAGCAGGCACTCATTTCACTTATAATTTAAATGTTACTACAGTTAATAGACCATTAAGAGAGATAATATAAAATAAAAGGAGAAACGGCCTCCCAATTAAAATGTAAGCAACAGATCCAGCACTGAGTGTCAGACAAGAAAACCAAAGCATCCATGAGCAAAACAAATGTCCCAGAACTCAACCAACATAAGTAACACATCATGGATGCTAAAATCTATCACCACCCCATAATCACAGTATACCATTAACTTTATTAATAATATTAATATCAAAAGCATCCAAATATGCCCAGAAAAAGGAACCCTTACCAATATATGGAATTTCAAATTAAAATAGAATAAGTGAGAGATATATAATATGTATCATGCAACCCTGATTCAAAATAAGACATTCATACATTACATCTAGTATGAAAAACAAGAAAAAAGTAAAGTAAAAAAATAAAAAGAATAAACTTACATCACTCTATGAATATTTGTCATATGCATATTATTATTACATGATTATAAAGATGGAAATATAAAGAAAACCTGGATATATAGAAGGTAATCGACTAACAGTAATTAAATATTTATTACTTATATATTTATTCAAAGAAAATTATGTACTAATTATATGTATTATATACTAATCAATAAAATTATATATATAAAGGAAAATAGGAAGGATAGATTTAAGATTTATTTACCTTATAAAAGAGTGTATCCATGTTTCCTTCTTTTCCTTTCAAGACTAATATTAAAGAAAGTGAATCAACTTTGTCAATGGAACTTAAAAAATATTAATATATTGAGGTTTTGTAATATTAAAGAATACTAAGTTATGTCATTTTTCCTTTAATTTATTCTTTTCATTGTTTTCATCCATTTCTCTCTGCTTGTCTTTTCAAGGAGCTATTGTTTTAACCCATTTCGTCAGCTTTTTCTAATATTTTATTAGTTTTCAGAAATATCATAGCATTGTCCAAGCCTTCAAAAAATTGGTTTCATCAAAAAGGAATACTTTAAGACTAGAAGGAAATAGCAAGTTGACTTTCATCTGTCTTTTCTTGAGTTCTTTTATAAGTGGTAGAAAACATTTCCTTTAGACATCACAACAGAAGAATAGTCAATGCCAAACATTATTATTCTGTCTTCTGTTTAGAATATTTGGGCCAAACTATTTTAAGGATTAGTTCTTTGTCTTGAGATAAAAAATATTTAACAATAGTAGATCACCTTGAAAAATTATTTTTCAGAGATGAAGCAACCAAAGATCTGTGGCTCTCTCAATACCATAAGACATAGGTTCAGGTCAACTTAAAGTCATAGGGAGCCAGGATGATAGAAAGTTTTCCATGCTGTCCACTTCTATTCCTTCAGGCAATCCAAAAATATGAATGTTATTTCTCTGAGATCTGTTTTCCAGATAATCAATTTTATTTACTAGTAAAGTGTTTTGCTTCAACAGGAATTCAACATTATTTTCATCTTCCAAAAAAACCTCCTTTCTATAGAATTTAGAACATCTTCTTTCCCAGATATTTAAGATTTATGTTGTTTTTAAATCTCGTGTATTTGTTCTATTTGTTTTGAACATTTTTATTTGAAGTTATCAAATTTATTGTCCAGTTTGTCCATTTTCAAAGAAAGTTCTTCTATGTTAGAAAGAACAGACTGAAGTTCTTTTTTCAAAGATAAATCCTATGAGTTTAGTGACTCATTCTAAGTTTACAAGAAAAGGAAACTTTCAGATAAAAAAATTGCTATGAATATAACATATATATATATATATATATATATTTTTTTTTTTTTTTTTTTTTTTTTTAGATAATATCCTTTAGAATGTTGTTAGGTAGGTATTTCCTGACAAAAACACTTCAGATAACTTAGAAATATAATTTTCTGTCAAAATTAAAAATAAAGTAGTGGAGCAGGAGAAATCTGCTGCTAGCCTGTCAGCATTTTGGCCACTCCCCCCGGAAAAAAAACTTTTGAGGTTTCTGTAGAGTGTAGGATGATTAAATCTGTCAATGCTTATGTAAATTAATCCAGACTTTTCACTGGAAGCATGATAATAAAAACTAAAACTAAATCTCAAATACTTTGGCCATGTAATATGAAGACAGTATCCACTACTGAAGACATCAGTGCCAGGAAATGTCAAAAACAAAAGAAGAAGAGGGCAGCAGAGGCTAAACAGGATGAGCAGCAATACTGAATTAATGAATATGAATTTACAAGAAGAAGCAGTTCTTGGCAGACAAGACATTGAGAAAACGAAGGACTGGAATTGACTAAACAGCTAAACAATAGCTTCAGTATAAAAAATACTCCAAAATATTTTGTTTTCTACATTTAATATTGCACTTTCCAACTCCCTCCATACCCAGTTTCTGTCTGCCAGTGGTTCAGTTACAACTTCCCATAAGTATCACATACTATTCTTTTGATTTAATTTTGTGATATTGTCTTAATTAAAAAAAATGCATTATTGTTTTTTTTCCTTACAGATTATAAACTAAAATATGTTTTTATTGGGCTATCTTTCCCATGGCCCTAAAATAATAATTTCAAAATGATGCAGTTGGTTTTTAGACTAAAAGTATATATATATATATATATATATATATATATATATATTGTGTGTGTATGTATATAAATGTATATATATATATATATATATATATATATATATATATATATATATACATGCATGTATATTACATATATATATATATATATATATATATATATATATATATATATATATATACACATGTATATTTTATATATATTTCCGTTTAAAACATGAAAATACAACAAAAACTACACATTTTAAATGAAAATAGGTAATAATTCTTGGGGAAATATAGTCTTTGCAAAAAATACAATTCAGTGATAAAGATGTAATCATCACTAATTAATAGGGACAGTCAGATAAAGTGTCTTTCAGCCAAGTTAACCTTCTTAAAATAAGGATGTTGGCTGCATAAGTCAAGGAAATTATTCCTATATGTCTTTCCTGAATATTGAAGAGTACATTTGGCCAGTGGTAGAATCTAATGTCATAGTAGTATCTATGAAATTAACAGAGTGTCCACAATAAGAAATGACAAAAAAAACAAAAAACAAAAAAAAGTACTATCAGATAATGTCCTCACAAATCAGGAAGCTTCTGTTCTCTACCCTTCCATACAAAAATATATATCATCTATGTAACAATGATAAAAGTTTTTACAACCTTTTATGAACGGTAATGATTCATGTTCCCATGTGCTTAAGACAAGCTTTGCATATGCCGGGGCCATTTTAGACCCCATTGCAACAACATATTCTGAAAGGAACAGCTTGATAAAATGCAAACCCTCTTTATGAGGTATGTTGGTGTATAATGATTCTAAGTCAAGTTTCACTAAGAGGGAGTCCAGTTTAATGTATTTTAAAAGAAATAATTTGCTGAGAAATGCTCAAGAGTCCTTAAGGTAGTATTTTGTACATTGCAGTACTGGGTATAACAAATAATCAATGTATTCAGAGATTTTTTCAATTTTAGCTTTTTTGTTTGAAATAATATGTCTTTAGGAAAAATCTTACCTAGTTGTGGGTGAGGACAAAAATATAATAGGTCTGAAAAAATAATGTTATCTTTTTTAAGCATGTTGAAGGCAGTTAGGCACTTTGCGCAATTATGTTCGGCTTGTTTTCCTACAAACCTGTAGCCCAAAATTGTTAAATACTAAGCTGAAGTTATTTTGCATTCCCATTCATGTATTCTTTACCTCATTATTCACAGTGTTTTACCATTAGATAGTTTGGAGAGGGCTTGATTTTCTGTAAGGAATAAACTGAAACATTTGTCAGTGTCATTATTATGGCTAAACTGCCACAAGTCCCTTTCACAGATTTTCATAAATATTTGCAATGTATTGTGTAATGCTGGTGTGACGACCATGTCCTGGTCCAGCAATCCAGGAGCCTCAATCCTCACCATCCATTCAGTGATAAAGATGTAATCATCACTAATTAATAGGGACAGTCAGATAAAGTGTCTTTCAGCCAAGTTAACCTTCTTAAAATAAGGATGTTGGCTGCAAAGGTCAAGGAAATTATTCCAATATGTCTTTCCTGAATATTGAAGAGTACATTTGGCCAGTGGTAGAATCTATGAAATTCCTCTTTATGAGGTATGTTGGTGTATAATGATTCTAAGTCAAGTTTCACTAAGAGGGAGTCCAGTTTAATGTATTTTTGCTCAAGAGTCCTTAAGGTAGTATTTTGTACATTGGGGTATAACAAATAATCAATGTATTCAGAGATTTTTTCAATTTTAGCCTTGTTTGAAATAATATGTCAAACAGTGGGTCTATTTTAGGGAAAATCTTACCTAGTTCTAGCTGTTGAAGACTTTTGTCAATGCTTGCAAATTGTTTATGAACAAACTTTAAGTCTACAAGCCTGTATAACTAATTGTTAAATAGAGCTGATTCTATTTTGCATTCATACATGTTTTGCACAATTGAAATGATCCCTGTGCCTTTGTCTGCTCTCATTTATTCACAGCGTTTTACCATTAGAGAGGGCTTGATTTTCTGTAAGGAATAAACTGAAACATTTGTCAGTGTCCACAAGTCCCTTTCTGCAATGTATTGTGTAATGCTGGTGTGATGACCATGTCCTGGTCCAGCAATCCAGGGGCCCCAATCCTCACCACTAACACCATTGTCTCATAGAAGAGGAAAGGATAACTATAACAAATAGTAAAGTACAATTTCCTTAAGTGCACACAGAGATCACAGTCTGGGGCTGGTTGCTCCCTTGCTCTCCAGGTCCCCAATAAGACTCCCCACTTTAGCAATGTGAGGGTCCAGAAGGCCACTGTCAACCTGGGTCCCCAGGTCCCTGATAACCTCTTCTGTGCTTAGTGGATTGCCACCATATGGTAGCTTGGGGTTACCTTGTTTTTCCCGAAGGGTATGACTATATATTTTTGGCGTTTAACTTCAGGCCATGGCTCTGGCACCAGCTATCTGTTTCCGTGAGTCCTTCTGAAGGATATCAGTGTCCGATGCACTTTCCACTATGGCGCCCAGTTTGCAGTCATCTGCAAACTTTGTCAGCCAAAGTCCTCCCATGTTGGCCTGTACTTCTGAGAAGTAGATGCCAAACAATAGGGGCCAAGGACCGAGCCCTGTGGGACACCACTTGTGACCGGCTTGGAGTCTGACACAGCGCCAGCAACTCTAACCCTGTGGGTTCTGTCCTTAAGCCAGTTTGCAACCCATCTTGTGACATATGGGTTTACATTTAAGCTGGTAAGTTTTCTACAATACCAGTGGGGTATTGTGTCAAAGCCTTTGCAAGGTCAAGGTAGGCTGTATGGACTGCCTTTCCCTCATCAATGGCCTTGGTGACTATTTCAAGAAGTCGACCAAGTTCAAAAGGCATGATCTTCCCTTGACAAAGCCAAACTGGGTCGGGTCCAATGTCTGCAAGTCCCTATATCTTTGTTTATGAGCTCCATTATGATCCTCTCCATAGCTTTGCAGACTAGACTTGTTAAGCTTATGGGGTAATTACCAGGGTCCTGTGAGGCCACCTTTGTGGAGTGGGACCACAGTTGCCGTCGCCACTCCTTGGGCACGTATCCTGTGGTAAGGCTGAGATTAAACAGCTGCCTTATGTGCGGGTTTAATTCCTCATTTAGCTCGTGTAGCACACAGCCGGGACACCATCCGTCCCATTGATGCTGTGTTTTAGCTTTAGAGAGCAGCTTTCACCTGCGCATTTGAGATGTCGGGAGGCTACACTCGGCTGGGATAGTTATCTCTCCTTTAGGGAGAGGGTGAAGTTTGCACTGAACCTGTCTGCCAGTATGTTGGCAATGTCTGTGGGTTCAGTGATTTTTGTATCATTTTGGACTAATTCTGAGCATATCTGTGAGTTTCCACCCAGGTTCCTAACATAGCTGAAAAAGGCCTTATGATTGTCCTTTGAATCCATGGCAATTTTTCTCTCAAAATTGGCCTTAGTTGATTTTATGAGTGCTCGTAATTTTTACTAATAATGATCAGGGGTGACTTCCTTTTATGGATTTTGTTCTATCATGTAATAGCTTTCTCCTCTTATTGTAAAGTTTGTTAATGGCTGGGGTCCACCAGACTGGACGTTTGCCCTTTGTGGAAAGAGTCTTGGTTTTATTTGGGATTGCCTGATCCATGCAGTCCTGGAGGTGTTCATAGAAGGCATTTGTAAGGGCTTCCGCAGCTTGGGTTGTGGTTTCCTCTGACTCAGGGGCCTTGAAGGATACCACACCAGTCTTGAGTAGTGTGAAGTTTGCTTTAGAGAAGTCCTTCACTATGGTTTTTTTTGTTGGGGGTGGGGGGGGGATGTGGATTTCCAGTGAGATTAGTTTATGATCAGATCTCACCAATGAGGGATATACTTCGTGTGGAGCATTTTGTCCCCATGTTTGTGACAATGAGATCTAGTATATTTTCTCCTCGTGAACAGTGACTAGCTGTTCCATGGCATTTGAATTTATGAACTCCAGCAACCGTTGGGGTAGAAAGTTAGGGCTTGAGTAATGTTCCCAGTCTATATTAGGGTAGTTGAAGTCACCCAATATGATGGTGTTTGAGATACATTTATACCCTCCAGTGTCTTCAGGAAGGCTGTGTGGGGTTCCTGAGTTTGAGAGGGTGGCCTGTAGCATGCTACAATTTGTAGAGCAGTTTTGCCTATTGTTAGTTGCACCTGGATGGTTTCGAGCTTCATGCGTTGCCACCAACCTGGAGGTGTGAGTATCCTTTATGAATATGGATACACCCCCTCCTTTTGTGGAGTGGTCCGGGTTTTGGGGCGGGAACGCATGATATGAGGTAAAACCTAATAGTGCCGGGTGCTCTCAGGAGCCTTGAACCAGGTTTCAGTTACAGCACAGACATCGATGTTCTCCATACTGAGAAGGGCCTCGAGTGCGTGCATTTTGAGATTTAGACTTCTGGCATTGAGCAGCATTACCCTCAATTTCTTCTCATTTTTGTTTTCTAGGGTGGTAGGTTTAGAATTTGAGCCTTGCCTAAAAAGGCACTATGGGGTGGCAAGCCTTAGCCAATATCCGGAATCCCAGGGTGACAGGTGCAAGTCCCTTGCGAAGCAGCGTGGCTTGTCAAGCATGTCATCCCAGGCAGACAGACACTGGATCCCCTTTGAATGACACCAGACATTAAGCCAATTGTATGTACATATATATACACATGTATATGTTATATATATTTCCGTTTAAAACATGAAAATACAACAAAAACTACACATTTTAAATGAAAATAGGTAATAATTCTTGGGGATAAATAGCCTTTGCAAAAAATACAATTCAGTGATAAAGATGTAATCATCACTAATTAATAGGGACAGTCAGATAAAGTGTCTTTCAACCAAGTTAACCTTCCTAAAATAAGGATGTTGGCTGCAAAAGTCAAGGAAATTATTCCTATATGTCTTTTCTGAATATTGAAGAGTACATTTGGCCAGTGGTAGAATCTAATGTCATAGTAGTATCTATGAAATTAACAGAGTGTCCACAACCAGAAATGACAAAAAAAAAAAAAAAAAAAAAAAAAAACAATACTATCAGATAATGTCCTCACAAATCAGGAAGCTTCTGTTCTCTACCCTTCCATACAAAAATATATATCATCTATGTAACAATGATAAAAGTTTTTACAACCTTTTATGAACGGTAATGATTCATGTTCCCATGTGCTTAAGACAAGCTTTGCATATGCCGGGGCCATTTTAGACCCCATTGCAACAACATATTCTGAAAGAAACAGCTTGATAAAATGCAAACCCTCTTTATGTGGTATGTTGGTGTATAATGATTCTAAGTCAAGTTTCACTAAGAGGCAGTCCAGTTTAATGTATTTTAAAAGAAATAATTTGCTGAGAAATGCTCAAGAGTCCTTAAGGTAGTATTTTGTACATTGCAGTACTGGGTATAACAAATAATCAATGTATTCAGAGATTTTTTCAATTTTAGCTTTTTTGTTTGAAATAATATGTCAAAACAGTGGGTCAAACTCGTTTTTGCATATTTTAGGAATTTTGAAAATCTTACCTAGTTGTGGGTGAGGGACAGACATAAAATAGAATTCATCTGAAAAAATAATGTTGTCTTTTTCTAGCTGTTGAAGACTTTTGTCAATGCTTGCAAATTGTTTATGAACAAACTTTAAGTCTACAAGCCTGTAAAACTAATTGTTAAATAGAGCTGATTCTATTTTGCATTCATACATGTTTTGCACAATTGAAATGATCCCTGTGCCTTTGTCTGCTCTCATTATTCACAGCGTTTTACCATTAGATAGTTTGGAGAGGGCTTGATTTTCTGTAAGGAATAAACTGAAACATTTGTCAGTGTCATTATTATGGCTAAACTGCCACAAGTCCCTTTCACAGATTTTCATAAATATTTGCAATGTATTGTGTAATGCTGGTGTGATGACCATGTCCTGGTCCAGCAATCCAGGAGCCCCAATCCTCACCACTAACACCAGGGAGGTTGTCTCATAGAAGAGGAAAGGATAACTATAACAAATAGTAAAGTACAATTTCCCTTAAGTGCACACAGAGATCACAGTTTGGGGCTGGTTGCTCCCTTGCTCTCCAGGTCCCCAATAAGACTCCCCACTGGCACAGCTATAGGGTCCAGATCTCAGCCTAGCTGGCAAGCTAACCTTCAGTACCCTCTCTGTCCAACCAGTGCTTCATGTCCTTGCCCAAGAAGCTGACTCACTACACACACACATTTAGAAGAGGTTATGCAACCTCACAGACCCTCCTGGGACAAAGGCTGGCACAAGTTATCCAGCTGTGCCCCTTTACCTAGGCTATATGGTAGTAATTACTGCCACCACCAGCTAATACATATCAGCTACTCAAAGGCCCTTAAAAGGGTGTCCAGTTATTACTGTGCAATATTATTATCCAATGGTAGTATGACTAACAGTCAAGGCTTACTTTAGAGTGGCCTATTATAATAACTTCTATAAATATGCAATGTACTCTAGAGCTTATCTCTACACAAAGCAGCCACAGGTAGAAGGATTTAAAAATATTTAATAATAAATAATTAAAACACGAGACAAAACTACTACACTACAGAGATATCTAAGAGTTGAGAGATAACAACGAAACTTAAAATAATACAGTAGGACAGGTCTGATTTCAAAGAAAAATACCTAATTAATCTTTACTAGGTTTAACTATTCCTACAAGAAATCACAGTGCTAAAACTTACATGTGAGCATAAGGCAGAGTGCTGATAAGTTGGATATCCAAAGTCAAAATACTTTTAGTCTCTTGTGAGAAATCTTATTTAAACATTACTAACAAACATGTCTCTAAGGCCCTCCCCAAATAACATCATTTTTGACACTTAGGTTTTCACAGTATTCATATTGCATCATCTTAACACCTAGTCTGAGTTTTCAGGCCACAAACTACATTATTTAGCAATCTCACACCTACTCAGAAACTTGCAACAATACAAGACATTTCACATATACATTCTAGCAGAAACTAGAGCAATAAAGCACCTTCCACATCTAAATTTTGGTCATAAACTTTAGCCTTAAAACAATGGGCATGAACACTTCATCCAGCCACAGTGGAGCCGAATTGTAAAACATTAAAGAGATTCATAAGATCTTTTCAACTTACAAAGACACATTTGAAATACTTGGCTTGGTTTTCCTTACAGCAAATGGCAATTTTGCAACAATCTTGGAGTTCACATTTTACAGTGTTTTCTTACATATAAAAACACAAGCCTGTATTTTACATTTATTTATACAGTTGATAGAATTATATATCAAATTCTATTTGACTAGGCTGGCAGCCTTTGCCCATCTCTCCCCAATCGTGACATCTCTTCCCCCCCGGGGAACGCAAGCAAGTTTTTCAAGTGCCCCTTAAGAAACATTGCTTGAGAGTGTCAGGTCTACCTGGGTGTACCTCACCCCATTCCCTGTCTTGAGAGCCCATCTGCATTGGCATTGCTACTCCCACTGCAGTGCAGCACTGACATATCATATGTTTGCAACCCCAGACTCCATCTTCGCAACTTGGTATTTTGCTGACTGGCTCTGCTTAACCATGTTAGAGGGTTGTGATCTGTCATCACAGTGAATTTTCTTCCATACAGATAAGGCTGAAGTTTTTGTAGTGCCCACAATATGGTTAGACATTCCTTTTCTACTGCTGCATAGCATTCCTCCCTGGGTTGGAGCCTACAACTGAGATAAACCACTGGGTGCTCTTCTCCCTCTGAAGAAATCAGGCTAAGTACAGCCCCAACCCATAGTTTGAAACACTCACCTGCACAACAAAGTCTTTGCTGTAGTCTGGACTGGCTAACAAAGGGGGTCCTCCCAAAGCTTCCTTAAGCTTCTGAAATGCCTGCTTACATGCTGTGGTCCACACTACCTTATCTGGCCTGTTCTTTCTTGTCAGGTCTGTGAGGGGAGCAGCTATGGTACTATAATTGGGAATGAACTTTCTGTAGTACCCTGCTGTCACCAAGAATGCCCTCACCTGCGTTATGGTAACAGGTGCAGGCCATGCCTGAATAGCTTCCACTTTGGCAGGTTCTGGGCTTATCTTACCACTCCCCACTCTATGTCCTAGACAGGAGACCTCTGCCATACCCACTTGACATTTGCTTGGCTTAATGGTCAGCCCTGCACTCTGTAGTCTGCCCAGCACCTCTCTGACATGCTGAAGGTGCTCTTGCCAGGAATAGCTGTAGATAGCAATATCATCCACGTAAGCAAGGGCAAACCCTCCTGCTCCTGCGAAGATATGATCTACCAGCCTCTGGAAAGTAGCTAGGGCATTCTTCATCTCAAAGGGCATCTTTGTGAACTCATACAAGCCAAAAGGAGTCACAAAGGCTGACTTCTCTCTAGCACTGGGAGTCAAGGGCACCTGCCACTAACCCTTGGTAAGATCAATGATTGTAAGATACTTAGCCCCACCCAGCTGCTCTAGGGCCTCATCTGTCCTAGGAATGGGATAAGCATCTGACTCTGTGGGACTATTTAATTTCCTGTAATCCACACAGAACCTGGTGCTGCCATCCTTCTTTAGCATCAACACCACTGGTGAGGCCCAAGGACTGTTGGACTCTTGAATCACCCCTAGTTCCAACATCTCCTGTACCTCTTCCTTCAGAGTCTGACTCTCTCAGGCACCCTATAAGGGGCCTGCCTGATAGGCCTTTGGGGTCCTGTATCGATCTGGTGCTGCACCAGGTGGGTGCTCCCTGGTTTCCTGGTGAACATGCCCCCAAACTCCTGCAACACTGCTCAGATTTCTTGAACCTGTGTAGGAGATAGCTACTGGGACATTGCTACCCCTTCCACCGAGGTGTCAGCCCAAGCCTCACTGAAGAGATCAGTCCCCAGATCTTCCTCAACCTCCTCCTGTAATCCACTGCAAATGATCAGCACAAGGGCCTCCCTATCATGGTAAGGTTTCATCATGTTAACATGGTACAATTTGTGCCCCTGCCATCTGCCTAGCATTTCCACCATGTACTTAACATCACTTACTTTTCTTACCATCTTGTAGGGTCCCTCCCAAGCTGCCTGCAACTTGTTGTGTCTGACAGGAATAAGAACCATTACCTGCTGCCCTACAGCATGCTCTCTAGCTCGAGCATTCCTGTCATACCACACCGTTTTCTGTTGTTGGGCTTCTGCCAGGTTCTCCAGGGCTAAGCCCTTGAGTTCCCTGAGCCCTGTCCTGAGATTCAGGATATATGCCACAACAGACTCCTTGTGAGACTCATACTCACCTTCCCACTTACCCCGAATTAAATCTAGAGGTCCGCTCACCCTATGCCCATACAGCAACTCAAAGGGTGAAAAAACTGTGGATTCCTGGGGAAACTCTCTGTAAGCAAACAACAGATGGGGCAAATATTTGTCCCACTCCCACTTAAACTGATCTGCAAATGCCTGTAGCATGGACTTGATTATAGAGTTTAATCCCTCAACAAGACCATTACTCTGGGGATGGTAGGGGGTGGTCTTCATGTGCTTCACCCCACAGGACTTCCACAGACAAGCCAGCAGGTCTGACATAAAATTGGCACCTCTGTCAGACAGTATTTCCTTTGGGAAACCTACCTTGCTGAAAATCTCCAGCAAAGCATTTGCCACCTTCTCTGCCTCAATGGAGGGCAAAGCCACTGCCTCAGAGTATTGTGTAGCATAATCTACAATCACTAGGATATACTTTTTCCCTGTGAACTTGGGGTACGTAGAGGACCAACAGTGTCCATAGCTACCTTCTGAAATGTCTCCTCAATCACAGGGAAAGGCATCAAAGGAGCTCTCACCTTGTTTCCTGCCTTGCCTACCTTTTGGCACTGCTCACAGGTCCTGCAGTACCCTGTTACATATCTGGAAATTCCAGGCCAATAGAAGTTTTGCATAACAGGCCTCTTCATATGTTTTATGCCGATATGACCTGCAAAGGGAATATCATGGGCTATGGCTAAAAGGCCAGATGGTAAGCTCTAGGCACTGCCAACTGCTGTACTCTCCCACCTTCTAGCCCTCCCTCAGGGGTACACTCTCTGTACAGTAATCCTTTGTTCCAGTATACAGATTCCCCCTTCCCTTGAGAATCAGGTGCCTCCTAGCTACCTGCCTCAGGCCTTGCAATGTACGGTCTGAGAGCTGAGCTTGTCTCAACTCTCTTTTTGTAACTCTTCCCAGCTCCCCTTCCACAGGAAGTCTGGCATCCTCTGACAGCAGTGCCTCACTGTCAGCCTGGGTACTACTACTCACCTCTACCTTTGCAGTCACTCTGTCCAAGGGAACATCATTACCCACAAGCAGCTGTGGCTCACATTCAGTCTCACTGCTACAATGCAGCTCCCTCCCTGAAGTAACCACCTCAGCAGTCCTGGCTGCAAGAATGTAGTCTGTCTCCCCCAGGCTACCAGACGCACATGCTTGTCTTCTAGCCTCACTGCATATAACTGCATTAGTACATAGTGCTGCCTCTTCCAAATCCTTCCCTCTCAGGACATCTGCAGGATGGTAGTTCCATACCCCTGTTGTCTCAAGACAACTCACTGTTGGCATTTTGTCTTTCCCACTTACTGGCTCTTTCACCTTTTGTTCCCCACCTTGCCTCTGTGGACATCTGTATGCCACATGGCCTCATTGTTTGCATTCAAAACATTTAACCCTAGCCCCTGGATGTATTCTGGAATAGTGGCTTCCCTTGCTACTGGCGGACTTTGTTGGGGCAGTCTGTGATGCCCACCATGGGTTCCCTTAGTCCCATGAGCAGTACTGGGGGTCCCTTTACTGTGCAGGGCTTCCCTGCTTGCTAGGTATAGGTCTCTGTTTCTTCCCCAACTCCTCTGAAGTAGCACATTGTTTATCAGCTAACCAGATCCTCATGTCCTCAGGCCAAGTACTAAGGGCTTGTTTCCTTATCAAAAGGTCTGCCAGCCCATCAGAAGTGGTGACCTGACATTCACTCACCCAGTTATGAAAATAAGTGCTCAGTTCAACAACATCTTCACATACATTTTCATCTGCCTTGCGTCTATGCTCACAAAACTTTTTCCTATACATTGTAATAAATGTCTTTTTACAGCAGTATAATCAAAACAGTCAGTGTCATGCATTTTTTGCTAAAGAAGTTACAGCTTTACCATGGAGTAAGGGGGGGTCAGGAACCATACCCAGAGCCCTTGGTCAACTTCATACTGTTTACATACCCGCTCAAACATATGAATGAAGCTATCAAAATTATCCCCCCCTCTTTAAACTGTGGAAGAAATTTACTGACCTTTTGTGCTTCTGAGGTCTGGTTATTCCCTTCCCCATTACCTCCATGACTCTGGCGAAGTGTCAGCATTTCCCTCTCATGCCTCCTCTGCCACTCATTTTCCTCAGTTTGTAGACTCCTCATTTTCTCATCTGCTTCTAGTTCCATACGCCTGGCCTCCAACTCAAGTCTCTTTAGCTCCAGCTGGATTTTTAAGTCCACTGCAGAAAGGTTGAGCTGTCCATTCTCCGAGGATATTGTATCTCCACTGTCAGTCTGATTGTCCACCAGGCTGCTGTTTTCTGATGCAGCTGTAACCAAGGCTGCAATCAGGTCTGCTTTAGTCAGATTTCCATGCACCAGTCCCCTAGCCTGGCACATCTCCACCAACTGGCTCCTTGTCAGCTTTCTATACTCTTCTGCTGACATGCTGCCTGCTCACTCTGACTAACACTAAGCTAACAAAAGAAATAAAACAATTGTGATCTGGACTCTGACTATACATATGAGTGGCTGTTTTAGAGTACAAAACACTTCTAGAGATCACTGTACATAAGCTACAGTAATTCCCTCTACCCACACCACTACAAGCCAATTAGTATGTGAAGTAGATCCCACCACTGTCAAACACTTGTGATGACCATGCCCTGGCCCAGCAATCCAGGAGCCTCAATGCTCACCACTAACACCAGAGAGGTTGTCTCATAGAAGGAGGAAGGATAACTAATACACACAGTAAAGTACAATTTCCCTTAAGTGCACACAGAGATCACAGTCATTCTGGGGATGGTTGCTCCCTTGCTTTCCAGGCCCCAAAAAGACTCCCCACTGGCACAGCTATAGGGTCCAGATCTCAGCCTAGCTGGTAAGCTAACCTCCAGTACCCTCTCTGTCCAACCAGTGCTTTGTGTCCCTGCCCAGATAGCTGACACACCACACACACATTTTGAGAAGAGGTTATACAACCTCACAGACCCTCATGGGTCAAAGGCTGGCACAGGTTCCCCAGCTGTGCCCCTTTACCCAGGCTATACGGTAGTAATTACTGCTACCACCAGCTAAGAAATATCAGCTACTCAAAGGCCCCTAAAAGGGTGTCCAGTTATTACTGTGCAATATTATTATCCAATGGTAATATGACTAACAGTCAAGGCTTACTTTAGAGTGGTGTATTACAATAACGTCTATAAATATGCAATGTACTCTAGAGCTTATCTCTACACAAAGCAGCCACAGGTAGAAGGCTTTAAAAATATTTAATAATCAATAATTAAAACATAAGACAAAACTACTATACCACAGAGATATCTAAGAGTTCAGAGATCACACAGAAACTTAAAATAATACAGTAGGACAGGTCTGATTTCAAAGAAAAATACCTAATTAATCTTTACTAGCTTTAACTATTCCTACAAGAAATCACAGTGCTAAAACTTACATGTGAGCATAAAGCAGAGTGCGAATAAGGTGGATATCCAAAGTCAAAATACTTTTAGTCTCTTGTGAGAAATCGTATTTAAACATTACTAACAAACATGTCTCTAAGGCCCTACCCAAATTACATCATCTTTGACACTTAGGTTTTCCCAGTATTCATATTACATCATCGTAACACCTGGTCTGAGTTCTCAGGCCACAAACTGCATTATTTAGCGATCTCACACCTACTCAGAAACTTACAACAATACAAGGCATTTCGCATATACATTCTAGCAGAAACTAGAGCAATAAAGCACCTTCCACATCTAAATTCTGGTAATAAACTTTAGCCTTAAAACAATGGGCATGAAACCTTCATCCAGCCGCACTGGAGCTGAATTGTAAAACATTAAAGAGATTCATAAGATCTTTTCAACTTAAAAAGACACATTTGAAATACTTGGCTAGGTTTTCCTTACAGCAGATAGCAATGTTGCAACAATCTTCGAGTTCACATTTTACAGTGCTTTCTTACATTTAAAAACACAAGTCTGTATTTTACATTTATTTATACAGTTGATAGAATTATGTATCAAATTCTATTTGACTAGGCTGGCAACCTTCACCCATCTCTCCCCAATCGTCACAGCTAGGTTGAAGCAGCTTCTTTTCTTTAGTTGTGGTAAAGTAGACTGTACATCCTGTGTAACTGATACATCCTTAGTAACTGTTACTTCATTTTCATTTGTAGAAGTGTCATTATTGAATAGCAAATTTAGATATAGCTTCCTAACAAACAAGCGTAAATCTAATAGAAAGTCTAAAAAGCCATGCTCTTTGTGAGGGGATGAAGAAGAAGTCCCTATTTAAAGCTTTATTATGTACAGGAGAAAACTGTCTCTTTGTGAGACTGAAAAGTGCACATTAATTTTCTTTAATTTATCTTTAATTTATCTTCAAATTTGGATGAAGGTCTTTGCATCATTAAAGGATGAAACCAATTATTACCAGTTCCATCTAGTGTGTATTTTAATACCAGTTCCATCTAGTATGTCTTTTTTTTATTTTTGCAGCAGTGAGTTTGTTTTAGATATATATATATATATATATATACATATATATATATATATATATATATATATATATATATATATATATATATATATATATATATATATATATATATATATATATATATATATATATATCAATGCTTTATGCAGTATGTATGATCAAATGTAGTTAATGTTGAATGCAAATACTGGCTTTAAGAAGTTCAGAAGTACATGATATCAAATGCCTTAAATATCCACCAACTAAAGGTTGAGAAAGGAAAGCTTTTTCCTCCTCTGATCTTCACACTAAACCACCCCCCATAACACCAGCCTCAAATTCATTGGAATAGTGACAGTGTTACGGGAAGTTGTTTTTTTTTCCTCCAAGTAAGGTAAGGTGTAGAAATAGGGTTGGGGGAAGGGTCAGCATTAGAGGTAGGGAAAGTACCCATTACTTGGGTGGTGCAGGTGGGCAGAACTCTGAGATCCTCATATCTGCAAAACAAAGAGCATGAGAATTACCCATTCTAAAGACTTAAACCTTGCCTGTGATATAAACAGGAACTGCTGGAGAGACAGTTACGTATTTCAAAGACTACCCCTTCTCTGGAAGAGGCTCCACATCCATTTGAAGCAGAGCTCCTCTCCAGCCCAACTCAAGTGTAACTTGGACAATTGGACTGGGATGCATGGTTAGGCTTAAAAAGGCCCCAGTGGTCATTAGCCTAGTACATACCTATGAACTTACTTACACACACACACACACATATTTATATATATATATATATATATATATATATATATATATATATATATATATATATATATATATATACATCTGTGCTAACATGGTGGCCACTTTCACCATTGAAACTGATATCCTCCATAACTTTAAGTGATATTAAATGTTTCAGATCAACATTTTCTTGCTAGGTTGTTTAAGTATTGTTTTCCAAAAGTAAAACTATGAATAGATATTACTTTAAACAAACATTCTCCCTGAAGAGTTGGTCAAGGAGATAGGGAGGAGCAGAACATGTGCCAGCTTAAATATCCATGGATGTGTATGAGGGTCTAAAGCTATGGACTAGCAGTGATTTGTGCAGACCGATAACACTAGTCCAGAGGAGTGAGAATTTGTAGTACACACTGGGAATTGATGTGGGACAGATAGCATTGCATACTGTAAAAGCTCTTTGCAGCTGTCAAGATGGTACCATACTGAGAAACCATATTCTTCTATTCACAAAATACCTTGACTCATATGATGCTTTTCCTCCTGTTTGCTGCCCTGGTCTGAAAAAGTAAATATGGTGGGTGTCAAGGCAGATGAACCAATTGACTGAGGAGGGGTTCATTGACTAGACTGATGGCAAACAGCTGGGGTGGGAACCAAATGCAACCATGTCCCGCACAGACAATGTCATTAAGTAAATGTCCAAAAATATCCTTGTTCCGACAGCCTCCAAGTTATTTGTATGCAAAATATAAGGTCTAAAAACTACCAGAAAAACGATCAGCTAGGTTTTTTTAAGATCTCACAGGTCAGTAACCTGGTATATAAAAAAAACATGCACACTACTATTATATACAATGTATAGTATATAGTATATAATCTAGGATATAAAACATATAAAAGCCATTTTCTGTAAACAGACCTATATAGAATAACAGTGTTGGTTTTCTGCAGTCCCATGCTTTGGATTATGCCCTTTTTTTCCTCACTAAATATGCTGAATTTTATAGGTCATGGTGACTGCTGGCCAACACTTATATTTTGAGGTATTGAATTCTTCATCCTTTGCATGGGTGATGCACATATTTACCATTCCTTGAACCTTCCTAATCAACCTGGGGGAATCCATCTTAGTCTGGCACCTTTACTGATTTATTTTTCCTCGTGACTTTTGATACAGAAATGTGCCAGACTGACTCTGGAAATGTCAAATGTCTCAACACGATAACTATTTGCCCCAAGACCATTCAATCTTTGTGTGTTCATTTTTCTCTATTTAAGCAGGCTGTGCTTAACATATAACTTGACTAATATTCCCCTCTTCCTCTGCTGTGCTGGTCTGCCCTTGAGCACTTCACAGTTTAAAGTCTACTTAATGTAGACTGCTACCACTCACCCCATCTATCTTTCTGTCTACTTAATCAACTAATAGCCTGACATCAACATATCCTGTTCCCTTTTATCACCATAGGTAATGTGCAAACATTTAAAGCATAGCACATTCTCAGTTTTTGTCAATAAATGGTTCAATGTATTTAATACTTGGCAAGAGAAAATTCTGATGATGAATACTTGTACCTCATATCTGGCTTGGAAGATACCAACAAGGAAAATGCCATCCACTGCAAGCAGGCAGATACAAAGGTTGATGTACAATGTCGTACTCGCATTTTGAATAGAATGACACAGCCAAAATGTCACAATGGAAAGAGTCAAGCAGATGACAGAGATGGTAAGTCCAATGACTGAAATTATTCTTAGTAGCTTCTCATCCTGAAATCAACAAAAATATAAATATCCATGAACAATTATGTTGCATACAACCAAACTGTACTGATACCATACCTACTCAGCTTCAGATACATAAGTGATAAAAAGGTGATTAAAACATGCAGAATCAAAGATTTACATGCCTGACAACTTTGAATATTGTCTGAAATTGGTATAATTCAATATGTATTCCTTATGAATTTAACACAATTTTCTTCATGAAATGTAATATGCATAACCCTTACATAAGTATGATTTTTAAAGACTCCATAACTTTATTTCTATAGGTAGCACAGTCTTTTATCATGACATGATGTGATAATCCACATTATACATGCATGTACAACCTACCTAGAGAAGGTAATATGGTATAACTCGTCTAAACAATATGTTTTCTGCAGCTACCAACTCAAAGCTATATCCCTCATCTCACTGGTCACTCACTTCAATGAGTCCATTGAGAGCACTACTGGATTGTTTTTCATTTTTGTTTGCAACTAGTTCAGGCAGTGCATTACATCTTCCACCACTTTCTCCATGAGAATGTATTTTGTTTTATACATTTAAAACTCCCCTTCCAGCTGCAGGTTGTGTCCTTTACTTCCATCTATCATTTCTCTTCAGTTTAGTCTCAAGCTAGATACATTTATCAACTTGTGCACCGAAAACAAGTCCTCCTTTTTCCTCCTAGAATTTTGTGACTATAACCCTAAGCTGCCCAACCTTTTCTCATATATTTTTCCATCTAATTCTCTAGCCATTCTTGGTAGCATCTTCCTGTAGCTTAAATAGTTCTGACTCCCCCTCTCTGCATAGTGTCAAGAAATTAATAACTCAATTAGTAGGAAAACAAAAGTGACAGACAAACCTAACAAATGTCATCGTCTTAGTAAAATGAGGAATGAAGCATGCAGTTCCATATTTGTATATGTTGAATTCCATCTAAACATAATTCTTAGAGAACTTCTGTTAATATTAATTACCCAGTTATCCAATCTGTATTATTCTGAACCAGCTATTTTAGACAACCATACCTGCTTGCCAGGCAGGTATAATATGCTCAGAGGCTTTCAGATCTCTTTTTCAATAGTTCATTTCTCATTTTTGTCAAATTCCTATTGAAACAGCTTGACATGTGTGCTTGATTTTAGGTTGTCCAGTTGATTTTCAGTAAATAATTTAGTCCTCTCGAAAAAATGTGCTGTTAGTGTTAGTAGTCATAAGATAAGTTAAGAAGAAGAATCTCAAAATTACAATCATATCCTACTTTGAATCAAGCAGCTCAATGGGAAATAGCAGCAGTAAACTCCATTGAGATGTTGGGGTGCTTCTTCCTGACAAGATAATAGCTGAAAAGCATAGATTTGAAAATGTCAAATTCAAAACCGAAAATAGCAGATATTCATTCTAATAAGACCACAGCTGAAAAGCATTGATCAGAAAATGTCAAATTCACAAAAGACACATGGCAAAGTGGAATATCAGGACAGAATCTCTACAATCGTCTAGTGGAGGGCAAATAGTGCCTCTGAAATTACCCTTCCCCTTTCAATGGTATAACTCTAAGGTCACAAAGCCTTGTAGAAAAGTCAGATACTTGGAGCAGAACATATTACTTTTTGCTGAGGTTAAGGAACGTCAAATGTACAATAATAAATTCAGGTAGTTTGGGGTGTACTATTCCACAATGAGGTACACTGGGTCTGCACCCCATGCAGCAAAAGTAGTTCTTAATTTACATTATTGTTATTATTAATTATTATTATTATTATTATTATTATTATTATTATTATTTATAGTTTTCAGCATCATCCTCAGCAGTTAGAACCTCTAGATGTTCCTAGATAAGAGACTAGAACCTAGAGATCATGAGACACTAAACTCATCCAGCCTTTTCCATCTACTATACAGACTCAATGGAATGCCAAGTTACCAGCTAAATAAAAAAAGGACAGAGGAGGAAAATAGAGACATGACTGGAATCTAGAAGAGAGCTAATCAGTACAGATATATTGGAGCACAAGATGTATGACAGAACCCCAGAGCATTCTGCAAATGCTAATAGTACAATGCAAGTCTGTGAAAATTTTAATTTTCTCAAACAATATATGCAATGGAGAAGAAGTATATGTGGAACATTACAGAGCAGTAACCTGTTAGGAGTAGTCATAAGATGAGTTAAGAAGAGGAATTTACAGTCACTCTTCCAACTGTCAAAAACTGATTTTGAGGACAGATAGGGCATTACTATGATCTCCATTTATTCTGCTAACAGTTTGAAATGTCAAGACCCGTTATAGGGAGAATGTTGAAACTAAAGGGCTGAATATCTGGACTTACATATACCAAGTATGATATTGCCATTTCTTGGAATATTCTCCTTTCTCTAAAGTATGGCAATCTCAGACTTGGTATGTATAAGTTTTAGAGTGTGTGTGTGTGTGTGTGTGTGTGTGTGTGTGTGTGTGTGTGTGTGTGTGTGTGTGTGTGTGTGTGTGTGCGCGTGTGGAGGCTTTCCCTCCACATGGGGGTTGTAGGGAAGCTGACCTCCTGCAAAAAAGAAGTTAATAGGAGAAGAGTGAGGTTCAATATTTGCTCTTCTACTGCATTTTCAGTCTTTTTTTCCCATATTTTCAGCAAATGGCATTTTGAATGCCAACATTTCAATAGGGAGTCATTTATTCTACAATCATGGAATGCAATAAGTTAAAAATCTATCTCATTAACAATGCAGTTGAACTTAAGAAGGATGTCTTTGGTGTGAATGTTAGACTGTAGGTTCATCAAAGGTGAGAGAGGTCAAAAAGGGTAGGATCTTTCAAAGCCCAGAAGGCCAAAGGTCACATCTCAGACACTAGTAGAAGACAGGTTAGAGGAAATAGCTTTTATTCTTTCAGTGCAGCTAAGGTTGTCTGATCCAAAAATATTACTGGTGAAAAATCTTAGGGGTTCTTTCAAGCTGAAGATGCTTTGTTAAGTGCATTCCAAAAGGAGCACTGTACACCAAGATATATCTCATTAGTAAAGAATAGACTATTACCAAGAATCTTTATAACCTATAGGTAATACTGCTACAGATTGCTTGTGCAAGGTAGAAAGATTTTCTAACCACAGTTTTGCTGGTTTAATGGTTTTCTGAGCATGTAAAAAGATGTCATATTTGCAAGAGGATATTCTCACAGCTTCCAAGTTCAACAGCTGTAAATCCCTTTTCTGCCATCCCCTTGTGGTTTACAATATAAGGATCTGTAAGCATGGATATGCACTTTCTTACTGTCTCTGCATCCAGTTTGGTTGATATTGGCATCCTGAGATAATTTAGCAATTGCCTAATGTTACTGAGAACCACCTAACTCTTACACAAACTGATAACAGTAGCGAGAGATGCAGTTACACAGTGTCACTGGAGGTATGCCTCTCACACAGAAGCATTTATGATACTAGACAGGTTGTCAGAAAGGCAGACAGACACACACACATGCAAACACACACAACACACACACGCACACACGCACACACGCACACACGCACACACACACACACACACACACACACACACACACACACACACACACACACACACACACACACACACACACACACACACACACACACACACAAGCACAAATATGCCCATGCACACGCAGACACTACATGTACACACAGACACACATGCACACACACACACACACACACACACACACACACACACACACACACACACACACACACACACACACACACACACGCACACACGCACACACGCACACACACGCACACACACACACACACACACACACACACACAACCCATGTTATGGACCATATGCGTACACAGACTCACATATGCTGAGGCTCTTAAGTAAAATCTTCCTAAAACCCAAAGGCCTCCCAGACATTGTACTTACAATAAGTATCTTCAGCCACCTCAAAAGCACTCTACCAAAGCAAAACCTCCCATGAAATTTACAGTCACATCTCACAGTATCTCAGATTCTAAGCCCATAACACAAAGCACCCCACAATTCAATATTTTGTTCATAAGAGACTCCATTATGAGACACACAGATGTCCCACTCATCAGACTGAGTAAGGAGGGAGTTATGGTCAGTTGCCTTTCAGGGGTTGGGGATAAGCCAGATCACACATGCACTCAGGTTATTCAACCACAAGTACCAGTATGATTCAGTCATAGTCCATGTGGGTATAAATTACCTGAGGTGCACCTCTGATATATATGAAATGAGACATGATGGAGCTCTTGGACGCTGTGTCCTAGGCCAGTATGAGTCTAGCATAGAGTAGCATTATACCTTCTCCAAGAATGATGCCACAGTATTAATAGCAGATAATTGACTTTAATAACTGGATTAGTTTTTGATGCCATTCAAGAGATACACTATTTATCAGCCTGGGAGGATATGGTTGACACACCATGCCATACCTCTCAACTGTGCAGATTTTTGCAGAATGTCCAGATTTTTCCCTCATATTTTTGGTCCATTTTTAATAAAATTGTGCTTTTTCTGGCAAATTAGTGGCAAATCAATAAAGACTGATGTTAGAAAATAATGATGAACATTTGAGTTTCAGATTTCATACATACTCTTCAGAAAATTCATGCTAATGCACAAACTGTTGTTCCATCAACTTTCTAAGTTTGTAAGAACAATATTTAAACTTGTCCCTATTTTGGGGCCTTTGTCCCACTTTTATTTATGGCTTTTTCCAGATTTCCTACAATAAGAGGATGAGAGTTATGCATGGTGCTTTACCAGGGATGGTCTGCACCCATCCCCTCTAGGCCTTTGAATATTGGCTAAAACCTTGTTCACCCTCATAGTGCCTTTTTTATGCATAGCTAACCTGATAAACCTTTCAAAAAAGCAAAACTACCTCAATAAATTCTAAGGGTGTTAAATGCCAGGAGTCTAAACAAGAAACTCCTCCTGCAAGCTCTACTCACCCATCAAGAATGTAAACATCTATGCAGTTACTGAGACATAGTTTTTATCCACAGAAAGCACTCCAGCAGTGCAAGCATACCTCTCAACCTCTAAGTGCAAAAAATCTAGACACAGTAAAACATAGTGGAAGGGCAAAGGTTAGAAATTAGAGACAAATTTTAAATATTGCTCTTATAAAGGCAGGAAGTTTATAAAAATAACAGGTTTTGCATTACCATCAATTTCTGAAGGATATGAAGTCTGAATATCAAATGTATGCAATTTAATAACTTCACTCCTTGGTGATTTGCCAGAAAACTGAAGATTATTTGAAGGAACAAATGAGGCAAAAATCTGAATATTCTGAGAAAATCTGGGCAGTTGACAGGTATGAGTGCAGGGCTATAATACCTTCCAAACATTTAGACTAGCTACTGCACAAAAAGAGACAAAAAGCAGAGGTATCTCAATTTACATCAAAAACAAACATACCTTAAGTCTGGTAAAATGATACGATGCACTTGAGCATCTCCATTTTCAGATTACCATAGGCAAAGGTCTCATACCAAAGCCGTGGAACCTATAGGTCCCTTTCTATGACACATGAAACTCATAACACATACTTAGATGAACTGGAGGCTCTCCCCATTCAACCCAACACTATATTCATGTGAGACTTTAATTACTCCACTATAAACTTTGAATCAACATGACCCAAAGCATGCAGTCCCAGCAATTCCTGGACTTTGTAAACACAAATAACCTGGACCAGTTAGTTCATCCCTCCTCGTAGGGGTACTTAAATCCTTGATGTGGTCCTAACAAACATGGGAGAATATTGTAACCCTCTTAGTGTAAAGTCCTCACTGAACAGGTCAAACCATAAAGCTGTCTCCTTTATAATAAAAATAAAACCCTGAACTCCAGCTAACCCTGGAACTTTTAGAAATTATTCTAAGGCAAACTTCCTACTATTAAGTGACACCCAAGCAAAATGTTCAGCCTACCAAACCCTTAGAACATCACTGCCTATGAAGAACTCTTCATAGATACTCCATACAATCATGTTAATGGCTGCATAGAAACAGCTCTACCTACCCAGAATAAGTACGGAACAAACTCAGAAAACAAGCCACGCTGGTAGAATCCCAATATCACTATGTTCTCTAACAAAAAGAATAGAATTGTGGCAAAAATCAGGATTTTCTATGCCCAGCAAGGAACAATCCCATTTCAATCTAAACAAGCAACTCAGGGGGCTAATCAAGGCTACCAAAGCCAAATTTGAGGTAAAAGTAGCCACACAGGCCAAGGACAGTCAAAAGGCATTCTTCAGCTATGTCCACATTTTCAAAGGCAATACATAAAAATGTGTCAAACTAATTGTAAATGGGGCAATGTACACTGAGCCAGAAGATATAGCAAATCTACTGACATGCAAATTTAGCTCCAATTTTAAATTCCTCTCTCCCTCAGACACTTCTCATGAAATACTTTCAACTGTAACTCTCCCAACTGTCACTAGGTAACAGGTCTTCAATGTGCTCTCTCCGAAGCCAAGAGATTTGCATCAGTAAGCACTGATAACATCCAAGGATATGTCCTTAACAAATGCAGCATGGCCTAACTGGACCACAAGAACCTTAGCCTCTAGACAAGCTTCATGCCAAGTGAATGGAGGACTGCAACTGTCATTCCTCTGCACAAGGGTGGGGCATCTATGAGTCCAGCAATTTGGTTGATATTATGCTTTCAGTATTATGGTTTTCAAGATTGTGAGAATGGTTCAAGATTATAATAGCAAAGCAATAAGCCCTCTTGCCTGTTATCAAATTGTAAACTAACAATATAAATAAATAAATATAAGTCATATGCAGAATGATTTGTGCCTCACATTGTATTACCAAAGTAAGTCACACTCACTGTGCTTCAAGCTGTATTACCAAACTCATTTATTTTGCAATACACTTACTAAAATTACATTTAAGTAGGTTTACTTCATTTGTGCAATTTTTTTCTCAATATTACTTAACTTACTGTATTCAAAGTGTTTTAGATTTACTGACTTCTCTTCATAATACAGATCAGGACATATTTTCTGTTTAAACTTTGCACTCTCTACTGATATGGTCAAGGATGGAGCTGAAACGGACAAGAATATTGACCCATTTTAAAAGGAGTTAAACACAGTAAGTATTTATTTAAAATGTATTGAAACAATTCATTTTTAAAATGTACTTTTTAAAATAAATAACATCAATATTTATAAGCTGCTGCAGATTATAGGTACTATCACTTAATAAATTATGTGTCTGATCAAGTCTCAGTCTCAGTAGTATAAGGTATGCTTAAAGTTTTGTCCCCACAACAGCAAAAAAATCTAGCTGTCAACATCAAAACTTACAGCATAAGTTGTCAGTGGTATGAATTTATGATTCAGGAAATAAACAAATTAATTAATTTTTAAGAATTTTCAAATGTTAATAAAATCATCATTTTGTAAGCTACCATGTGACATTTCTCCATCTAGCTAATTCACATTGAATTCCATTTATTGTCCTATAATTACTCACACAAACCACAACACAAATGCTAAGTAATGACCTCTTTAATTTTCATATATTTTGCTTTATTTCAGATTTATAAGATAGTGACATAAATGACTGTTGTTACCTGAGTGTTAACTAAAGTGAAATTTGAATTAAGGAATTGTAGATCACTTGAATTCATAGGTTCATGGCAGCAATCGAATGACTGACCTAAGAAATGCAGATATTTTATTTAATTAGTTTATTTGTTCAGTTACTACTACTTTCATACACCACATAAGCAAATCACATCATTGCATTACACTCACATCTTAAGATTCAGCATAATTATTGGAATAAGAAATAATAATAGGTGAGTCTAACTTAGACTATGAAGCACATGGGAACACACTGCCTACGTGTGCTAACTATATTACTAAATACTATCGAACTTGACACAGAATGTAAGATAACATAGGTAAAGCTTTCATTCCATATATGTAAAAAAAAGAGCTACAGTGCTTCTCAATGGGCTGCAGAGATGGTACAGGACAGTGAAATGCAAACACTAAATTACAGCCAGATTCCATAAAATTTGGGGTAATTTCAAAGAGCCCCCACCAATTTGGAATGGTATCTTCATGATAAATCCCAACTCTACCCCTGGTAGGGCATCACATCAATGGCAAAGTATGCCTTACATTTCCCAAAACTATGTGAATATTGTAGATAAGTTAAGTACATGCTGTGCCTTGAAGAGGCAATGAGATTCAGAAAGGTGCTGTCTAAATGAATATCATTATCAGTTCCGAGTACAGCCTGAATAATAATAAACCTATCATGTAGCCATTGAAGTGCTCCAGTACTGGCATATCCACACACTATCACCTATAGCACAGACATGATATCCCCTATAGCATGGACATGATATCATCTATAGCATGGACATGATAGCACCTATAGCACGGATATGATATCACCTATAGCATGGATATGATATCACCTATACCATGGATATGATATCACCTATAGCACAGACATGATATCGCCTATAGCATGGACATGATATGACCTATAGCACGGATATGATATCACCTATAGCACGGATATGATATCACCTATAGCATGGACATGATATGACCTATAGCATGGATATCATATCACCTATAGCACAGCTATGATATCACCTATAGCATGGACATGATACCACCTATAGCACGGATATGATATCACCTATAGCATGGACATGATATCACCTATAGCACAGACATCACAATGAATACATGCCAAGTTAAAATTTGTCATGCATGCATTTTCAAAACTGAAAATACAGTTTTGATATACTGTAGGGCTGCTATGAGTAGTTTCACAGAGAAAGTGTTGTGTCCAGAGAGGACAATTCACAGAAAACGATGGCCATGCACTCTCCTACCTCAGCTATTCACAGCCCGCAGTACAGCTTCACCTATTTATTAAAACTGGTACTGTCAGCATTTGGTATGTGCACCACATAATACCTGCACTACTAGTTGTGCCAAACAGATGACACTATTCTTTTGCATAATAGTGCATAGACTTAACATGGGCAACTCCGGTCTTTGACATTTTATATAGGCATTCTATGCTGCAGTGTAGTAATGTCAGCTTCCATTTCAGAATTTGATGCCAGAAGTCCTCATTAGCCTGGACAGTTTAAAGGCTTCCAGAGACCTCTTTTGACCTTCAGAATGAAGTTATTGCATGGCTTAGTATGCTGCCCAAGTCGAACTCATTTTAAAATCCCAGAGTAAATATGAGTCTGCACGTGAGTAGAGGTATAAGATTAAAGTTACATTTTAGAGATGTTATATATGCTGCACCAAATCACGAAAGTATATTTGTGTGTTATCTTTTATTATTACTTGAATAATATTGCTAAATACTTTGTACCCATATATGCTGACTTTTCATGTTGTACGATTGAATCAGTAACAGTTCCATTTGTTGGGAGGGTGGCCTAATGGTTAAGGTGTTTGCCTTACAAACACAAGGTACAGGGTTTGAATCTCACAGGGGATAATTGGCTAGGCTTAAAATAGCTTGCAAGGGCAGTTAGCCTAGTACTAACCTATGAACCTATTCACAACTATAGATAAATATCACTCGGAAACCTGTTCTTACTAAGGCTTTCTCCAACCCGCTTTATGACCTGACTCTGCCCACCACACCCCACCCCCACACTTCTGTGTGTGTGTGTCTGTGTATCCCTTTACAGACAAAGACTAGCCAATGCTACAGTACAAATTTATTAAAAATGAAAACAAAGGTCACTCGTGTGTGGGTACTCCAGTATCTCTAATCGAAATCGTCCATATACAGGGAGCATGTGCCAGGACAAAATGAAATTCCAGTACATAATTGTTGAGAGTACAGGTATTTAGAAAAAGCCCATAATCTAAATAATTTTATTTCTAAAAACAAAACATATCCATTTCCAAATCATCATTCAAAAAAAGAGACTAAGTTCAGATCAGTCCTTTTATAGGTTTTGTTGGGATAATCATTTTTGTCCTTGTGGACTTCTTCAGATTCTCTTCTTATACCTGAATGTTCTGTTATCATGATGCTACCATGTTACAGAGGGAGAGTAGCACACTGTGAGACAACTCAGTTCCATCTGATTGGACTTTCACCTGCTCAGAATGAAGACATCTGATAGGATGTTAGACACATCCATATTTGCATGGGAATGTGCACAAATACAGCTTGGGAGGTCCATGTGTCCAACTCTTCGAAAACTTAGGTGTTGCTAAACTTTGTTATTGACCAATACTCTATCAATTTAAAGTATGTTTTTTATGCATAAACTAATAATCAATTTTACGTATGTGGCTGTCAGACTGATTTTTTTCAAAATACTTTTCAGATATTTCTTGTGGTCAACAAACATCACTATGTTGTTTTAAGAAATCGCTAGCTGTTAGGCCCTATAATCACGTCAGCTTCAGTTTATTACATCTTGATTATCATTGTCATTTTTCTGTTTTGTTATATTGACAGCTATTCATTATCTAAAATACTTTTAAACTAGCAGAGCAACAAAACAGCAACATCCTTTCTCATTTAATGTAACCTGTTGGTAGGTTCTGTTAACCAAACAGCACTTTAGCTTGCTTGTCTCAAGCTTCCTCAGATCCTGAGTTAAACTATGACTCATGCAGTGTGCAGAAGTATTAACGTGAGCTCACAATACTGCACTGAGTTATTAATAACGTTATTTCAGGCTGTAATAAGGTAGATGATAGTGAAGGAGCAAAAAATATGAGAATGCACCATGAGGCCATAATAAATATGAATTCTAATCAGATTTTTTAGCAGATATTTGAACTTTGATTGCGACTCTCTAGCGGAGTTCCAGAGAAGTGTCTCAAGCAATTGTAAGGAGGATAAAATAATAAAGAAAAACTTCATTAGCAGAATGTCTTTTCCACAGGGCTTGTGCCATCTCAGAATTAGAATATATAATTAGCAGGTGGTATGGGGGTACAGTCCCTCCACAAGGGAGGTGGAGAGGGCTTGCTCCAAACAAAAAATTATGCTTTCTTTGTTTTCTTTTTTCAGGTTTTGCATGTACTGAGAAGTAATTCTCTGTGCACATGTAGTAGTGTGTCAACATGCATTATGTTGATCAATTTGTTTTGATATTATACATGTTGATGAACGTAGTATTCAATGGATTTAAATAGATCCATATATATATATATATATATATATATATATATATATATATATATATATATATATACATATATATATATATATATATATATATATATATATATTATATAAATGGCACTAATGTTGAGGGTCTATGTTACATATTTGAACGCTTAAATGTTGGAATCTCTAAAGGTCGACCTTTAGAGATCGAATATTTAAATGTTCAAATAGTAATAAAAATAAAAGGAAAAAAAAAGAAAAGCGTTTAGGCAGGGGAGCAAGCCCCCTGCATCCCACACCCCTTGCTACTTAAATATACCAACTCTGAGGTCGCACTTCAGTGCACTACAGTGTAGGAATGGAAAAGTTCCCATTCCCTACACTGAAGCACGATCTCGAAGTTGGTATATTTAAATAGCAAGGGGTGTGGGGAGTGCAGGGGGTCTTTATTAATATTCAAACATTTAAATGTTCGATCTCTAAAAGTCGACCTTTAGAGATTCGAACATTTAAGTGTTCGAATATGTAACATAGACCCAATGTTGATGTGCATAATTTCAACATCAAATAATTGGCATTATATATGGTGAAATGCAATGTAGACTACAGAGCTTAATTTGCACCTTGGATTATTTGCTAATCTTAAAATGGCCAAAATGACCCTTCAGGGCAGTTAGCCTAGTATTCGTCTATGGACTTATGAACCTATGTGTTATAATTATCAGTCTTTTCACATGCAAAATGTTTAGAACAAAAGCCAAAAGAAAACATTCTGTTATTCAAGTGGCACCTGAATCAGGCTAATGCAACAGGTGGTAGGCCATACTGTCCCAATTCAGTTACAATTATTATTGTAAAGGCAAGATTTTGTTTTTTACAATACAGTAGTTTCACATAGAAATGGTATTATAACATTCAACATTATTGACTGTTTTAATTGAAATTACAGTAGGCATTTCATCCCATTCAGTATTAAGCAGTATTTATGAGTTCACACCTTGTGCTATAATGCCGCAGTCATTACACTTCAAATAACCATATCAGTTAACCTGAAAGATGCACATTAAAGCCAATTAAAATGTACTATAAAAAATGCAAATTCAGAGTGATGGTTTTGAGATACGTTATATGAAATTAAACTTGTAGAACAGTAAAATGAGTGGGAAAGCAATCTACAAGGCATATTACACATTAACAATGTGAAACTCAGTATATAGCAATGAGCAATCACTGGGCAACGTAGAATCTGAAACACTGAATAGCTAAAAGGATATTAAACATGCATGATATAAATGTAATAAAAATTGTTAACTCTTCATAGCAGTGCAGTACAAGCACGGTGTATATGAAAGGAAAAAAAGGTTGTGACTGTCCTTAAGATTGCAGTGCACTTAGGCTGCATGACATCCAGAAGAATAAAGGCACAGATGTAGAAATTGAATCATTAAAATGTTTAGTTAAACTGAATCTGCATGGAGCTAGAACAGAAAATTCTAATATACAACAATCAACTTATACTGACTATGTAGAATTGTTAAAATAAAGTTAAAAACTATAACATTGCCAGTGTTTCTGTAAACAGTATTAAATAATAGCCATGGTGTGACAACATTGTATCAGATGGAGAGAGGTCAGAGGCTAGGCAGTGATGACTTAAAAGAAATTCTGAGAAGCCCTTTCATCATATATGCATTGCCTGAATTGCAGCTCACAGCTTAGAAGATTTAGATGCAGATATTCTGTTGCTGCACAAAGTTCCACAACTTTTATAAGCAGAGGGAAAAGGCTGCATATAAGTACTGAATAATCAGTCCTCGTTTAACAATGACTTCATCCTTTTTAACTTCTCCAGGAAAGTTGGTTCCAGCATGTACAACCTTCTTCCCAGTCATTCTTATGTTAGCTGGGCAAATAATTACATAGCAGGGGAAGTCACTCATTAGAGCTGGCTACTCAGATATAGTAGATGAAAGAAACCAAATGGAGCTGGGAGTCGTGGAAGATAAGTGCAGATGTCATAGTCATTTTGTACTGGGCTTCTTACACAAACTTTCAAGATCAGTTTTTACATCACACTAATTCTGTCATGTTTCCTTAAGACAGATGGCTTCCACTTTAAGCAGAAGAGTGAATGCACCAAGGATCAAAATCCCTGAACTGCAGTTGCTGAAACAAAAGCATGAAATAATGTGTTTTTGTAGGGACGAAAGTGATCCCACACCCCCAAACTCATATATATATATATATATATATATATATATATATATATGTATACCAACTCCACCGTTACACCATCTCAAAGAAGGAGGAATCTTCCCCAAAAGGGAGTCAGTTATGGCACAACTTTCTGACAATGATTTCCTATGGTTGACTCTGCTCATCGATGAGTTCAGCCTCAGGCAATTGAAGTTCAAGTGTTCAATATGCATACACCAATAGGTTACACAGACCTGCATCTGCATCGCCATGGAGAGCCTTAGGACTGAGTTTGTACAAGCCTTAGAGCACCCTGGATAATATACTGCCTTAACTCAGTCCTGCACTGAGATCCCCGTTCTCATTATTTTTTCCTTTTCCTCCAGGTTTTAGCTCGCATACTCTTTGACAGAATACATACATTATTGGCAGGGAATATAAAGCCACTTAGTGATTTGCTATGCATTTGAAGTCAGTTCTTTCAATTATTATTTAACATTTTTTTCAATTAATATATACAGATGTTTTACCAGCATTTGCATGGTTTAGTATATAACATTATTGTTTAATGTTTTTCCTTAAGAGTGAACATTCTTTTCAAAGTGTGAAAGTCTTTATAAAAAGCTATAGGATGTTGATGAAACTTGCACTTATACCCAGCCTGGATGGGTCAGATGAAGTCAATGCCTGAAGATGTCTGCTACGACTAAAACAAAGCATGTTACTTAAAAATGGTGCTTTCCTTCAGAAATAAGTACTCTTTGATTGATCAGCTCAAGATCTTTGGCTATAAAAATAATTCACATAACATGCAATGCCCACAACTGATTACTGCTTTTACACATAGCCCTTGAAGGGTTAAATATAGAAGGCTTTGCCTGCAAGTCACAAATGTAAATATTGGACAGATGCTATTTGCCAGTTTATAGTTTCCTCTATTACTTTTCACTGACTGTGATCCAAATACTTACAATGTAACTATGAGATCGTTAGTGGGTCCCCCTTGGGTTCACCTTTAGAGGGTAAGAATATGCGTTTCTTTCTCTACTGCTCTAACCCTGTGCAGGGGACATTGGTGGTTCTAAAATTTCATACAGCTTTGTTGTTGGTCAATTGTCATTGATGAGCCAGGTATTCATGGAGATTGGTATAAATGACAAACAGTGGAACCAACAAGTATTCTCTGTGTACTTAGATTTCTATTCATAGTTTCATAGGTAAGTACTACAGAGCACTAAATGATTAGCCAATAATCCATACTCAAAATTTCTCTGCAGACTCAGGAATGATCATACATACTGTATAAAAGATAGAACAGGGGAGAATCTGAGTCTGCCCATTCAATTTTCTAAGTTTACTCTGATGGTGGCAACGGCGCTTCTCTGCTTAACATTTACTGAAAATTTGTTTCATTGCTGGGGAATATGTTGAGAAATGATTCTATCATGTCAAATTGTGCTATTTAACCATTCATGAAGGTTTATTTCTTTTAACCATGTATTTTGGAAGCCATTTGTTCTGGGAAAGAGTAGGAGCTCAAAGATGGTCAGATCTTTCATATCTCAACAGGGTAGATTTAGATCTCAACAGAGGTGTCTATAAAAAACTGAGTACAGAAAGAGAGAGAGAGAGAGAGAGAGAGAGATAGATGGCTGCCAGTCTCTCCTAATAACTAAGATTGTTGAGGCCACTGATCTTTTTAGTTATGAATTTCTGATGTCTCTCAAGTTGAGTGACATATTTAGACAAACACATGCCGGGGAGGGGACGTTAGATTCAGTAATGGTCTGATGAGATACAAGTGAAGGGGAACTAAGAATTATTTGGAATTAAATAGAAATCTGATGAGCTTTCTAAACTACTGTTGCAACATGATGGTTAAAGGATAAGGAATTATTAACAAGACTGCCTACTTCTCTTTCAACAGTGTTTGATTGGAAAAGTATGTCACCTATATGGTGGGAAAAGGTTTTGTTTACCAAAATGAGCCGTACTACAATTTTTCACATTAAATGTGAAACCATTTGCCTTGTACCAGCTATTAACATGATCTAACCCATGTTGAAGCATTTGCGACTCAAAGAAAGATTGAATAATAACACACAATTTACATCTGTCTACAAACTTAGATAAACTTAGGCCAGGAGTATTGGCCTTAAGGTCTAAGAAACAAATGTCAGATGGGTGATTGCCCATCAGTGAGTCCTGTGCTGCACCAGTGGTATCCTCCTGATCTGTTCAGAAGTGACTAACCACATTCGCTATCGTCTCTCTTTCAATAAATAGCATCATGGTAGAACAAGTAAACCACACAAAATTATTGATTGTCATAGCAGATGACCAGTTGAAATTCGACTGCCATATACCAAACACAGTTAAACAAATCATCAAAAATAGGTGCATTTTACAGAGTAAACCTATATCACTGACATAACCAGAAGATGTATAGCCCTAGTTTCTTGCTGCCATATCTCCTCATGCTGCCCCAATCTTTGACAAACTTCAGGTCTCACAACTGTCCATACTTGAGCAATGTTATAATGAAAGAGCCAATTTTTAGTGATGTATAACAGCAGCACACACCACTGCCAAGCCCTCAAAGAATTAAACTGGTTAGAAATACAATATCACTTGGCTCTTCCTCAGTTAACTACAATACACAGATTTCTCTATCAGCTAGAAAATTGCACAGCCCTCAACAACTTAATAGAACATTAGTCCCCCAAGAAAATCTTAATATCCAAAGAAAATGTACCAGTCATTATAACCAAATCATCTCATGCTGCAGATTAATAAGGTCTGAGATAATTCCATAGCTTTGTATATGAGGCTAGTGACACTAGTGTGCCTTTAATTACCAGTATCTTTAGACAGGCCACCCTTGTGCAATGGCATTACAATGGCTGTTTTCCAGGCTTCATGAATATAACCAGTAGATAATCAGGCAACTTGGTACATTATTGGGGCCAACAGATGTGGTGCTCTTAGCTTTTGAGAGGTCTGACAGGGTCTATTCCACATAATTAAAAGGAGTGTCTATGACTGTGAAATATGTGGAATGGCAATAACTGTGGGTAGAGCAAACTTTGCACTAAATTTGTCTGCTGGGATATTAGCTATTTCTTTTGAGCCAAACAGGACAGTATTATTGTGGACTAGCTCTGAACATTATTAGAGGTTATTTTTTTTTAACTTCTTGATAGAATCAAAGAATGATTTGTAGTTATTCTGGTTTTAGTGGCTGTTTTAAGTTCATACTCAGCTATGAGTTTCCACATGGTTCCCTTAAGCTCTTTACTTGTTTGCTTAAGTGTGCTTTTTAGGTAGTTATAATGAGATCTCATATAAGCATTAAGTAATTTCTTCCTCCTCTTCTTATATAATATATTCTTCTTATATAATGTATTCTTATATAATATATTTACACAAGCCTTCCAGCATTAGGATTTGATTTTAAATTTCTCACTATATTTGGAGCTGGCAGGGACTACCTTAGCAATACAACTATTTAAGGGGAAGTAGAAGTCAGAGGCGAAGACAGTGATTTTTAGCAATGGAATTCATCGGGTGATGATTATTGTGGAATTAACACAGGTCATCAAGTAGCTGAAGAAGGTCTGAATTTTAACAGTCTCACAGCACAGGTATTCACAAGGAAAATGCCACCAGCAAGGTTAATGATTTATGCTTTGAATAAATAAGGGAGGGTGATATATATGGAGGTGTTCAAGAAGTGGCCATATTTGTGAGGACAAGATAAACAGTAGCAGGGTCCCCAGTAGGATGGTTAACTATTTGCAAAAGAGAGTTGGCATTTATAATATCAAGAAATTGCTGGGAAGTCTGACCAATGGCAATGTACATCAGCCAGTTTATTGATGAATAGCTGAAGTCTCCCAACAGAAAGGAGTTTGATTTAATGGAGATAAAGTTATCATGCTCAGAAGAAGACACTGAGGGTGTTCTACAGTTATTGAAGAATTGGTAATTAGTTGGAGGCAGAGGGATTTATAGAAACATGAGTTTAATGCTGGTGCTCTGAGGAATCTGTCATGAGGAGATGATATCCTTGGCAGACACTGACACCCCAATACTCAGCAGACTCGTAGATATGACAGGCACTAACCAGGGATAGAGGGAGTGTTTTCATTGTTTTGAAACCATATCTCTGTAATTAGAAATATCTGATGTGTTCACATTACAGCAGAGTCACACGTTCAGCCATTTTTTTATGTTAAGACTCCTGGCATTGAGTAGAGAAACTTTACTCTGTTCCAAATTAGAATTGTCTAGGTTAGAATATCCAGCAGATGGATGCTGCTTATAAAAGGCACCATGGGGATGGACAAGGCTTTAGCAGGAATGCAAAAACATGAATAAAAGAAGTGCAGATCTTCCTGGCAAAGCAGGAAGGCTTGCCAGGCATCTTGGTCCAAGCTGACACATCCCAGACACTCTAGTATGCCAATTATTTTGTCTTTGAAACATGGCATCATTCTCATCCCTCAAGAACTGACATTCCTGCTCCAGACACATGCATAGCATGCTCAGTCATATCTTTTTGCATGCCTCTCTTTGCACAATGTCTAAAGTCATGCAATACCATATGAAGTACTGTCAGTTCATAGTCATATTTCTCAGGATGGAGAGAAGCTGCATGCTAGCTTAAGAAAGACAGCTGTTACCCTATTCTAATTGAGCCTGAATAGGGTAATGTTTATATGTCTGACATGAGACTCACCATTACTAAAACATTATTGAGGGAGATGTGGTCTCAGTGCGTCTTAATAGCTTGGGGTCTGCATCCTTGTGACTTGTTGAGGTAGGTGAACTGGCTGTGGGTTGATAGGGTGAAGATGGATGTGATACTATGTGAACTATTAGCTGATGTTTCTTAGTTTTTAGCTCAGGGGTGGGCTTAGGCAGTCTTCTCTGAACAGCCTCAGTATGGGTTGGTTTAGTGGAGATGTTCTATGTTGTGTGTAATCATACTGTACTTATTGAATATGTTCTAAGGTGAGAAGGTAGCCTTCAAGTTCATGAAATACTTAGACCTTTTGCATATTGAATCGTGAGGTAGGTAGCAGGTAAGACTTGTTGGCAAGCATGAGGCACTTGCTACACTGTGTTTTCAGGCTGGTTACAGACGGGGCAAAACCTGACTGAGAGTCTATGTTGACCAGTTTTATGGCATGACAAAATAGGATAGTTTAATAACTTACTCCCAATATAAAACAGAATGGCGATATGGGATTGCACTAGAACAAAGGTGATAATATGGGATATGGCTAACTGATACAAGAATATGAGCTACAGCTGCTGTAGCATTTACAAGTGCAAAAAAGGGGGTGAAAGTAAAAGTGACAGGCATATATAGAAACAATAGGCTACTCAGTAAAAAGTGGAAAAATTAAAACATATATCTTTATCCACTGGAGTGGGATAATGTGGTCTCTATCTAATAATTAAAAACAATGAGTGAAAGGCAGCCTAACCCAGTGGATCCACATAAATGTATGCATATGTAGAAGAGCATAGTTGAGTGTCATGGTAGGAATACTTTATATTATAATGTAAATTAAGTGTTCTTTACAATTTTGCAGTTTATGCTGCATGACAGAAAACAATCCATCTTACCTACATGCAGAGCAACATATAAATTGCTGTACCATTCATGTAAAGAATTCCATGAGCTTCATGCTCATAAAAACAAAGTACCAATATTTTGGCATTTCTGTTTTCCTACCCAAGGAACAGACATGCAGCATTGTGTATTTTCTATCACCCAAGGAACAGACATGCAGCATTGTGTATTTTCTATCACCCAAGGAACAGACATGCGGCATTGTGTATTTTCTATCACCCAAGGAACAGACATGCGGCATTGTGTATTTTCTATCACCCAAGGAACAGACATGCAACATTGTGTATTTTCTATCACCCAAGGAACAGACATGCAGCATTGTGTATTTTCTATCAGATGTGTACTGTTTGGAAGTCTTGTGTCCAAGTCACTGTAATTGTTGGATTTGCTGTCGCACTCCAAGATCTCATATGCCTCTTACCTTTCTGGGAGGGCCTTTTACTCTGTGATGATATTTTGATAACTGTCTATATAACTTTATAAGTGAAGAAAACCCAGCAAACAGAGGATACAATTCCACCTTGGTTCAGACAAATCACAAATGTAAGCAGCAAAAAACCAACAAGGACCAAGACAGCTAAAGCCATAAATTTAATTGTAAAGCATAAAAGATAAGCACTTTCGGACAATCCCTCATCAGATTAAAGAACAAAGTATAGACGCAATCGAACAGAACTGGCAGAAGCTCATTGGATAGCAGATTTAAAAGCTGATAAACCCCCAGGGTTGAATGGATATCTTCCCCTAAAACTCATTTTGAGAGAATGCAAGCTTAGGCACTGAAATGGTTAACTTGCTATAAGCAAGAGCTCTAAAAAACAGGAAAGAGGTGTAGTGCAGCTTTGAGTCTGTGATTGGTCAAGTGCTACTTACAGTTAAACACACTTTGTTCTTTAATCTGATGAAGGAATTGAAGAGATAGGTATGTATCCCAGAGACTACCCCATCTATGAAACAGGCTCCCCATCCATGTGAAGCAGATTTCCTCCCTAACCCAATTCAAGTGCAACTTGGACAGTTGGATGGGAAACCGGAAATTCATCCCTGGTTTGGCAGGTATGTCTCGAATGCAAACAGGTAACCTGTAAATGGTTCATCTCCCAGACCCATGCTTACACTTATCAAGGGTATCAGAACTTGTCAGAGATTTGTGATGCATGGCTAGGCTTAAAAAGACCCTTGTGGTCCTTAGTATAGTAAATACCTATGAACCTATG